>NW_026877573.1:0-22556 GCF_032173495.1 Musca vetustissima
AGAAGTTCTTAAAACCTAGAAACAAATTTTAAAACTAATTAATTTGCCATTGGAAAATCTATAAAATCGATGATTTTAAATATTTGTCCCATAGGTCGTATAAACAATATTAATTATGGGTTGTTTCAGTAAAAATGGCATAACTCCTATAATTATTGGAATATTTGTTTAAACTTGATGGCAAATGAAAGCTGAGAATCCAAGGAATCACATTTCCTTTATATAGAATTAGGAAAAATGAAGTTTTCAAAATTAATTTTTAAGAAACTTTTGGAAAACCACTTTTTTTATGCCATCTACACTAATGTTAAAAAATATATTTTCAAAGTTTTTTTAAGCTAGGATTTCTAAGCAATATTGCTTTTCTAAGTTTCTCTGTGCTCCGATTTACTCATAAAGCCTAGAAATAAATTTTAAAATCAATTAATTTCCCATTGGAAAATCTATAAAATTGATGATTTTAAATATTTGTCCCATGGGTCGTATAACTAATATTAATTATGGGTTGTTTCAATAATAATGGCATAATTCCTATAATTATTGGTAAATTTGTTTAAACTTGATGGCAAATGAAAGCTGAGAGTCCATGGAATCATATTTCCATTATAGAGAATTAGAAAAAATGGAGCTTTCATTATGATTTTTTGCGAAACTTTTTGAAAACCACTTTTCCTCAACATGTAAATATATGTATTTAAGCAATCTACTCTAGTGTTAAAAATATCTTTTCAAAGTTTATTCAAGCTGGGATTTCTAATTAATAATGCTTATCTAAGTTTTTCTGAGCTTCGATTTACTCATAAAGTTTAGAAATAAATTTTAAAACTAATTAATTTCCCATTGGAAAATCTATAAAATCGATAATTTTAAATATTTGTACCATGGGTCGTATAACTAATATTAATTATGGGTTGTTTCAATAAAATAGGCATAATTCATATAATTATTGGAATATTTGTTTAAACTTGATAGCAAATGAAAGCTGAGAGTCCAAGGAATCACATTTCCATTATAGAGAATTAGAAAAAATGGAGCTTTCATAATGATTTTTTAAGAAACTTTTGGAAAACCACTTTTCCTCAACATGTAAATATATGTTTTTAAGCAATCTCCAGTATAGTTGGCTATTAAAAAATATTGATAAGAAAAAATCTCCACTAATCGTGGACTTTAAAAAGGGTTCTTTAAAAAAATGGGCCCTAATCGGGGACTTTCTTCCGTCCAAAAAAAATTCTTAAGAAATTCACTACGAAAAAAAATACATTCGATAATTCGCATATTTGTCCCAGGTTCCGTATAAGTATTATTAATTCGAAATTAGTTTGATACACATAGGCGTATGATGTTCAGCATTAGTTATACGCAAAGAAACCAACACAAATTTAAGGAGGTTCGTGAATATTTTTTAGAAGATCTTATTGATAATGTTTTTTTTAAAAAATCTACGCTTCTTCCAGTAAGATTTATTATTCGTCGAAAATATATTTGCTAAAAATAACCTCGAAAAAAAAATTATTTTCATATCCACTGCTAAATAATTTCTTCAAGTATTTCCCCTATTGGTCCAAGGTGCCGTATGAGTATTTTTAATTCGATATGCATTGGGTACACAAAGGCGTATGATGTTCGGCATTAGGTATACGCAAAGAAACCAACATAAATTTAAAGAGGTTCTAAAATATTTTTTAGAAGGTCTAAGCTTTGGTGTGTTATTAAAAAAATATTTAAAAAAATCTACGCTTCTTTGTAGGCTTAAATTATAAAAATATATATCATAGTCTTGCTGGTCGCAAGAATTCTTTTTCCAATAAGATTTCTTATTCCAAATATTTTTGGGCTTAAGAAAAAAATTTAAAATCTGTTCATATCTCGAAAAAAAATATTTTCTAAAAATATCCTCGGCCTTTTTGAAAAAATGTTCTTTAGATCAAATCAAATCTCTCCGAATTTCTTTATGTATTTCCTCTATTTGTCCTAGGTGCCGTATGAGTATTATTAATTCGATATGCATTGAGTACACATAGGCGTATGATGGCTGGCATTAGTTATACGTAAAGAAATCAGCGTAAATTTAGTAATTTTTTGAAAAGGTTGAAAATATTTTTTTTTTAAATATATACGCCTCGATATGTTGAAAAATATATACATACATATTTTTTAAAAACCTACACTTCTTTCGAAACTTGAAAATTATACGCCATTGTAGGATCATGAAAAATTATTCTTGAACCCCTTTTTGTGTGCCTCAAAAAAATATTCTTAACAAATTAAATCCAAATGAATTCCTTCAAGGAACTCAGGTGTCGTATGAGTATTTTTAATTCGATATGAATTTGGTACTCTTAGGCGTATGATGGCTGGCATTAGTTATACGCAAAGGAACCATAGTACGTTTACTAACTTTCTGAGAAGGTTGAAAATATATTTTTCTAAAAATATACACCAAGGCGTGTGGTTAAAAAATATATTTAAAAAAATCTACCCTTCTTGGAAACCTAAAAAATATCTCACAAAAATTATACGCCATTGTAGGAGCTTGAAACATATTCTGAAAAAAATCACGATATTGTGGAAGCATATAAATTATTTTTAATAAAGCCACATCTTTGTGACATCTGACAAAAATTGTATTTGAATAATCCAGGCCATATTGACCTCAAGATTTTTTTTTATATCAGACAATTATATTAGAAAAAAATCTACCCTTCTTGGTTCATGACAATTTTTTTTATATTAATGCCTCCTTGTGTCCTAAAAAAATTTCTTAACGAATCCAATCCTTCAAGTAATTCGCCCAGTTGTCCTAGGTGCCGTATGAGTATTTTTATTACGATATGAATTTGGTACACATGGGCGTATGATAGCTGACATTAGTTATACGCAAAGGAACCAGTGTAAGTTGATTGAGATTTTTGGGAGTTAAAAATAATCTACGCAAAAATAATGTGAATGAAAAAAATTCAAATATATTTTTTTAAAAATCCCCAAGAATATTTTTTTTAATTTATTTTTTATCTACGTCATGTTGGGCGCCAGAAAAAAAGTATTTTTAAAAGTCCATTCTTGTCGAATCTTCTCGAAAATATTTGTGAAAAGGAGAAATTTAAGTATTGGTCGCAAAAAAATGCTTTACGAATTCAATCGGAATTCCTTCAAGTAATTCGGGTATTTGTCCTAGGTGCCGTATGATTATTTTCAATTCGATATGAATTTGGTATACGTGGGCGTATGATGGCCGACATTAGTTATACGTAGAGAAATCCGTGCAAATTTACTAAGTTCTTAAAGAGTTTAAGAAATGTGATTGAAAAATATTTTTTAATAATCTACGATTTTTTTGGGAACTTGAAAAAAAATTATTTAAAAATCCATTCCGAATGAATTTCTTCAACTTCATCTCCTAGTTGTCCAAGGTGCCGTATGATTATTTTTAATTCGATATGCATTTGGTACACATGAGCGTATGATTGCTGACATTAGTTATACGCAAGTAAGGGTACCATTTGAGATCATTTTTTTAACTAAATATTGAAGAAAAGACCTGTCTAGACATTTAATTTCCTCCTTACAAGGCCGCGTACAAAAAAATCTCCCATTGTTTTAGGAAAAAATAAATCTTCACATTTTCTACATATTATTTTGTCTACCTCTCTGGAGGACCCCAACAAAACAAAGATATCAACAATAAAATTATGTTATGTATTTTTTTTGTTCCGAACAAAAAAAAAAGTAAGACAATTTCCCACAGAGCCGGGCGCCATATGTGGTCTGGCCACCCTCCTCTATTTTCCACTGAGTTCAGCATGCTTGTCTAGCTGGCCTCAAGAGACATCATAATCATAAGTTGGGTGTTTTTTTTCTATTGCGTGGCCAATAATGTGTCAGCACAAAAAATCTGAGAGAAAAAAATCTTTATAACTTTTTTCATTATCTTCTTCGTCTTGTCGCTGCTCTTGTAGATTTATTAAATCGGCTTTTAATAGAGAGAAGGAGAATGAACGAATATAAAAAAAGAAGTCAACAAGGGATAAGATAACAGTTGAGGTCCTCTCAGGCATATCTCTACGCATTTTCTGATTTCTTTCTTTATTTTTTTTTATTATTATTATTATTTTTTTTTTGTATATAATGACTTAGTCGTTTTCTAATCATCTGGGCTAAGTAAAGAGATAGGAAATAGAAATTCTAAAGAAAGGAGAATAAAAAAAACAACTTTTCAACAACATTGATAAGCAGCTGAAGCATAGCTCACACACAAAAAAGACAGGATAAATACGCAACACAATAAAGGACCATGGCAAAAAAAAGTTCAAAAGGAATAGCAAATCAAGGGCCTATAAAGAAAACGATAGAGATTTTTTTTTTGTGTGGGAAGACCTCAAAAGGCCATTATCCGAAGAGATTTCAAATATTCAAATGGCATATTTAAATATTTAAAATGGGTAACAATTGTAGCAGACCCTTTTTTGAGGGGTTAGAGAATGCGATTTAAATATAGATTTTATTTTTCTGAAATTGTTTTTAATACTAAATAGGTATATCTTGATTATGTGGAGCGATTTTTTATTTAAATGCTTCTTTAGGAATAATTTATTAAACGGGCCAAGGTGCCGTATGAGTATTATTAATAAGAATTTAATTTGGTATACTGAGGCGTATGATAACTGACAGCACTTATACGTCCCTGAAACGAAATTTATTTACAATAAATTAGAATTAGAAAAAAATTTAAAAATCATAAAAAAATTCTTTAAAGGCCAACATTCCGATGCTTCTTAGAAATTTTTTTCTACAAAAATCCAGGGTCCGATGGTCCTTTGAAAATATAATTTTTGAACCCGAAAAAAATATTTCAAATTCGAAGAGTGGACAAAAATAATTCCTAAGAATTTCCATACTAAGGAATATCTTCAAATAATTCGCCTATTTGAGCCAGGTGCCGTATGAGTATTTTTAATTCGAAAATAATTTGGTACACATGGGCGTATGATGGCGGACATTAGTTATACGGTCCGATTGTCCTTCGAAAATATAATTTTTGAAACTGGTACACAATAATTTATTATAACGGGCCAAGGTGTCGTATGAGTATTATTAATATGATTTTAATTTGGTATACTGAGGCGTATGGTAACTGACAGCACTTATACGCACTGAAACGAAATTTATTTACAAACCCGCGTCTTGTGTTCATTAGAAAAAATATTGTTTTTAAATATCCACGCCTTCTGATGGTCATTAAAAAAAAAAAAAAAATCTTTAAAGGCCCACATTCTGATGCTTCTTAGAAAAATTGTTCTACAAAAATCCAGTGTGCGACGGTCCTTTAAAAATATAATTTTGGAAATTTTTGAAAATAAATATTTAAAATTCAAAGTGTCCCAGGTGTCGTGAGAGTATTTTTAATTCGAAAATAATTTGGTACACAATAATTTATTATAACCGGCCAGGGGTCGTATGAGTATTATTAATAAGATATTAATTTGGTATACTGGGGCGTATGATAGCTGACAGCACTTATACGTCCCTGAAAAGAAATTTATTTACAATAAATTAGAATTAGAAAGTATATTCTTCCTTCTGATGGTCATTAAAAATATATTCATGAAAGGTCCACATTCCGATGCTTCTTAGAAAAAAATCCTACAAAAATCCTTTAAAAATATAATTTTTGAAACCGGAAAAAATATTCTTTAAAGTCGCACATTCTAATGCTTCTTAGAAATTTTTTTCTGCAAAAATCCACGGTCCGATGGTCCTTTGAAAATATAATTTTTGAAACCTGCAAAAAAAAAAATAATTCAAAATCGAAGAGTGGACAAAAATAATTCCTAAGAATTTCCATACAAAGGAATTTCTTCAATAAATTCGCCGTTTTGTCCCAGGCGCCGTATGAGTATTTTTAATTCGAAAATAATTTGGTACACATGGGCGTATGATGGCGGACATTAGTTATACGCCAAAAGTTATGTTTTAAATCTATGCCTTGATCTTTTGGGGTCGTATGATTATTATTAATAAGAAATTAATTTGGTATACTGAGGCGTATGATAACTGACAGAACTTATACGCACCGGAAACGAAATTTATTTACAAACCCACGTCTTCTGATTATTAGAAAAAATATTCCTTACATATCCACGCCTTCTGATGGTCATTATTTTTTTTTAAAGACCCACATTCCGATGCTTCTTTGAAAAGTTTTTCTACAAAACTCCAGGGTCCGACGGTCTTCTGAAAATATAGTTTTTGAAACCTGCAAACAAATATTTGAAATTCGAAGTGTGACAAAAAAAACTTAAGACTTTCCATACCAAGGAATTTCTTCAATTAATTCGCCTATTTGTCCCAGGTGCCGTATGAGTATTTTTAATTCGAAAATAATTTGGTACACATAGGCGTATGCTGGCGGACATCACTTATACGCCAAGAAATCAGCGTACATTTAAGAAAAGTTATGTTTTAAATCTAGGCCTTGATATTTTGATGTCGTATGAGAATTATTAATAAGAAATTAATTTGGTATACTGAGGCGTATGATAATTAGAAAAAATATTCTTTAAAAATATACGCCTTCGGATGGTCATTAAAAATATATATTCTTTAGAGGTCTACCGTCCGATGCTTTTTAGAACATTTTTCTCTAACAATCCAGGGTCCAATGGTCCTATGGAAATATACTTTTTGAAACCGAAAAAAATATTTTTTAAAAGTCCATATTCTGATGAAAAAAAACCAGGGTCCGATGGTCATTCGGAAATATATTTTTTGAAACCTGCAAAAAAATATTTCAAATTCGAAATGTGAAAAAAATTCGTAAAAATGGGTATTATAAAGAATTTCTTCAATTAATTCGCCTATTTGTCCCAGTTGCCGTATGAGTATTTTTTACTTAAAAAAAATTGGTACACATGGGCGTATGGTGGTTGACATCACGTATACCCCGATCAATCAGCGTGTATTTATGAAAAAAAAGGATTCTTTAAATAGCCACGCCTTCTGATGATCATTAAAAAATACTCTTTAAAGGCCCACGTTCCGATGATTCTCAGAAAAATTTCCTACAAAAATCCACGGTCCTATGGTCCTTTGAAAATATAATTTTTGAAACCGGGAAAAATATTCTCTAAATGTTCCACATTTCGATGCTTCTTAGAAAATATTTTCTACAAAAATCCAGGGTTCAATGAAAATATAATTTTTGAAACCAGCAAAAAAATATTTAAATCTCAAAGTGTAAAAAAATAAATAAATATTTGTCCCAGGTGTCGTATGATTATTTTTAATTCGAAAATAATTTGGTACATATGGGCGTATGATGACATCACTTATACGCCAAGAAATCAGTGTACATTAATGAAAAGTTGAGCTTCTGGGATCGTGAAAAAAAGATTTTGGAAAAAATGCAATTTTTTAAAAATATACCAAGACGGAGCAAAAAAATCATATATTTCCGCCAATCAGGTATTTAATAAAAAAAAATTCAAAATTCACCCCAAGAAAGATTTTTAAACAAAAAATATATTTTCAAAATTCTTCCAAGCTAGGATTTCTAAACAATATTGCTTTTCCAAGTTTCTCTGAGCATCGATTTACTCATAAAGTTTAGAAATAAATTTTAAAACTAATTAATTTCCCATTGGAAAATCTCTAAAATCCATGATTTTAAATATTTGTACCATGGGTCGTATAACTAATATTAATTATGGGTTGTTTCAGTAAAAATTGCATAATTCGTATAATTATTGGAATATTTGTTTAAACTTAATGGCAAATGAAAGCTGAAAGTCCATGGAATCATATTTCTATTATACATAATTAGAAAAAATTTACGCTTCATAATGATTTTTTAAGAAACTTTTGGAAAAAAAAATTTCCTCAACATGTAAATATATGTTTTTAAGCAATCTACACTAATGTTAAAAAATATCGTTTGAAAGTACTTCCAAGCTAGTACTTCTCAGCAATATTGCTTTTCAAAGCTTCTCTGAGCTTCGATTTACTCATAAAGTTTTGAAATAAATTTTAAAACTAATAAATTTCCCATTGGAAAATCTCTAAAATCCATGATTTTAAATATTTGTACCATGGGTCGTATAACTAACATTAATTATGGGTTGTTTCAGTAAAAATTGCATAATTCGTATAATTATTGGAATATTTGTTTAAAATTAATGGCAAATGAAAGCTGAATGTCCATGGAATCATACTTCTTTTATACATAATTAGAAAAAATTTACGCTTCATAATGATTTTTTTAAGAAACTTTTGGAAAAAAAAATTTCCTCATTTTTTTTTTTTTTTTTTTTGAAAAACAATTTTTCCTTAACATATATTATTTGCAGCAATCTACACTAATGTGGGCTATAAAAAAAAATATTGTTAAGAAAAAAAATCTCTACCTATTGTGGACTTTGAGAAGTGTTCTTTAAAAAAAATGGGCACTAATCTTGGACTCTGGAGAGACATATTTTAGGAATCTGAGCTGTATTGGATTGTTTTGAAAAATTTTATATTTTTTAAATATGTAAATCATTAAGGATTGCAGCAAAACGCTGTTTTAAGAATCTTAAAGAGATTATAAAGTATGAAAAAAAAATTATAAAAATTCATTATTATCCATAATTTTCCATAATTTTAAATATTTGCACCAGGGTGCGTATAACTAATTTTAATTATGAGTTTTTTTAATAAAACTGGCATAACTCCTTAAATTACTAGAATATTTTGATAATTTTCATGGCAAATGAAAGCTATGACATCATGAAATCTTTTTTGCTTTAGGCATTTCTTAAAAATATATACATAGAAGAAAGAAAACATCCATCACGGTAAAGGAAAGTAGTATCCCCCTCCTGAAACGAACTGTTTAATGTTGTTCAAACATTTATTTATTTTTTTAATAAGTATGTCAATCAAAAAATTATTTGTTTTTTTTTCAACGATTTGGGAAAAACTTTTCTTCATCATTTTTATCTTCTAGTGACTTTCTTCCTTTTTAAAGTAAATAAAGGTCACTTGATTGATTTTTTCGGTCTTTTCTTCATGGCGATAATGTTTGGCGGTTTGTAGTTCAGTGAAATGGAGGACTTCCTTACCCAAAAAACGAGAATGCTACTCTAAAAAGAAAGAAATTGGCAGCTGCCAACCCCCGTAGCGACATAGTATATTGTGAAGGATGTTTTTGTGTGTGTACACAATATCCTGCCATCCTTGCCAAAAAAAAAACTGAAAATGCCTGCTATCAATGATCCCTGACATGTATCTAGTCATTCAATGCAGTGGTATTATAATTTTCCTTTTTCCAAGAAATCTGTTGATTGCTTAAAATGTCAAGATAGTGATACCTCGAAATCAGTGACAAAAAAGATATAGAAAAATAAATAAATAGAGAAGATATAGAAAAAATATAACTCACAAAAAATTAAATATAATTTGCTAAAATTTTCAAAAGGAAAAAAATTCCCAATACTTCAGATATTCCACAGAAAACTAAATAAAATTGTCCAAGGCTTCCCAATACTACAGATTTTTTTTGCTAAATTTATTCAATTAATGTTTAATTTTAAATATTTTTTTACGTACTTAAAATTCCGATATTTGAATTTTATAAAATAAAATTTATTTAGTTTGACCCAGGTGCCGTATGATTAGTTTTAATTCGAAATTAATTTGGTACACATGGACGTATGATGACTGACAGGACTTATACGCCGCTGAAACGAAAAGTTCCCAATAAAATATTGGCAATTGGCTTCTATATACCTACCAATAAATAATATGCTGTATGTATATTTAAAATTATAATTTTTTCAGTTGTCTTCAAATATATATATATATATATATTTAACATCCCGAAGTGATCTTTCAGCTTGCCTTTTTTGATCTAAAGACTTTAACATATTCTTCCCCTTTGCCTTTTTCATATGTCTATTTAATTTTATATGAATGAAGAAGTGTATGTATGGTTGGGTGCCTTTCCTTTGTTAAATATTTCATAGCACATTTTCCATTATCTCTCCTCCTCTTTGTATGCGTGTGTGCTTAATTACCCTTGAAAAAAATCTGATTTGATAATAGGATTAAACACAACATTTTTCGAAAATGAGCAGAACATACATTTTTTTGTGTGTGATTTCTTGGGTGACAACATTGCCGCACATTTTGAAAGAGAATTGACAAATTTACATATTAATTAAAAAATGTGTGTAAGAGCACATAAGAAGTCAATTTTATATATGTACAAAAACTTGGAGAAAAATAGTTTTTTTAATAAAAAAAATGATTTTAATTTTTAAAATAAATTAAAAAAAAAATTTTGACAACAATTTATTTGATATTAATTCATTTAAGTTCTGACCCTGGTGCCGTATGAGTATTTTTAATTCGAAGTACTCCTTGATACACATAGGGGTATGATGAGTGTCAGCACTAATACGCAGATGAACCTAATTAATTTTATTTACTTTTAGTTTTTTTCACGATTTATAACTTTTAAATTTATTTTTTAATTTTTATATTTAGTTTTTTATTTTAATTTAAAATTTATGTTTTTTTTAATTATTTAAAATTTTTGTGTTTATTTTTATCAATTTTTTATTTAATTATATTTCTTTTTCATTTTTTATGTTAATTTAATTTATTTTTTAATTTTATTCCAAGTTTATGTTTTATGTTATAATTATTCCATTATCAATCAAATCAAATAAACTACAGCAACTCTAAACAAATTCTCCCTTGAAATGATGTTTTCCATGCACTTCTTCCCCACCCACAAACACTCTAAGAAACAACAACAACCAACCAACCTCTTTAAATTTATTACAAATAACACACGGCATCATGCCCTCAATGTGTGTGAACAGCATGCAAAGTTTCAGTGTATGTGTGTTTGTTTGTGTTACAACAAAAAAGAAAAGAAAATAAGGCAAGCATGCAAAGCAAATCATCGTCACCACCGCCACCACGAGACTTAACCGCTACTTACAAACAATTAAATTTAATTAAACAAAAACAAAAGAAATAACAAACGACAAAAAAAGGACACAAAGAGAACAAATTGTTGCCAGCCACTAAAAGCAGGCATGCATGTGCCAGCTCTCTCTCTCTCGCTTTCCCTTACGCTCACCCACCTTGAATAACAAGAAAATGTAATTGAAAGAGGTGAGCACGGTGGCTATGTGTACACACATATCACAAAGAAACAAAACACAGGCAGGCAAGCAACACAACAGAGAATAACGGCAGGTTAACATGGCAGAGAATGTGTGTGGGAGAGTGAGAGAGAGCGTCAAAGGGAGATGCATATTTGTCTCAAAGCAGTCGTCTACGCATTAGTAAATCAACAGACACGATGGGTGCATACGAGGCACACACCCACACACACATGGGGGAGAGTGTGCATGCTTTGGCAGTTATCACTGCTCTCAGTGCATTGTTTGTTTGGTTTCTCTTTACAATAACAAACACAAAAGATCCAGAGTAGTAGAAAACTTGTTTAGTTATTCAACTCGGTTGACTTAATGATGTACAACACGACACGAGGTGTGGGTAATCGTGTGTGTTTGTGGGGGTGAGGTGGGTGGTCTCAAAGCAGTCATCTACGCATTAGTAAATCAAAACATACAACAGACACGATGAGTGCATACGAGGCGCACACACACTTACACACACATGGAGGAGAGTGTGCATGCTTTGGCGGTTATCACTGCTCTGAGTACATTGTTTGTTTGGTTTCTCTTCACAATAACAACAACAAAAGATCCAGAGAAGTAGAAAAGTTGTTTAGTTATTCAACTCGGTTGACTTAAGCCATTGCATGTGAATGATGCACGACACGACAAGTGTTTGCGACGATTTGCATACGAGGTGTGGGTAATCGTGTGTATTTGTGGGGGTGGGGTGGTTGTGCAAATGAGGTCTAAGACCTTAGTAAATGGAAAATAATCACAACAACGCAATAAAAAGAGAATAATTGGAGTTGATCACTGATAAGAGAACATTTTTTCTCGATTTAGAACAGTGTTGAACAGAACTAAATTAAGAGTAAATGCGTAAGGGCGTAACTGAGAGATCATCAACAAAAATGACTGACGCAAAGAGAGACAAAGAGAAAACATGTTTGGCCATCACCGCTAACGTACTATTTTGTGCATTAGTGATTTAGAAGATCTTATAAAGAACATTTTAATGAGATTAAAAGCTATTTTGGAGTTTATATCAGGCTCGGCAGAGCTTAAAAAATTTTGTCCTCACGCATTTGTCTTTGTGTGTGTCAATGGTTTTTCAATTGGTTCAGTTGAATGAAAGAGTGCACGCGTGCGGTGGTTCGCCCGATACGGGTTTATATAAAAAGCAGCTGGAATCTATAGATCATTTAATGATGGAATATTAATTTCTATTTAATAATTCCTTTAGAAAAAAATAATTTCCTCCTCATACCCGAAAATATTTCTTAAAGTTCTTAAGGAAATCTTGTAATTATGCCAAAATGTCTATTTACTAGGTCATGGAAAAGCCCCATTTAAAAATTCAAATTCAGGGCATTTTTAATTTGCCATGTCATTAGAGAATATTTAAGTTCCCAGACCAGTGAAAAATTATAATTTAAATATTTAATAAGAAGGGTGCAATATGCATGTGTTGGTGTGTGTGTAACCTATTATGTAGGTGTGTGTGTAAATGCTCGTTGAAAGCTTTTTCCCATCGCATTATGGTCCCCCGAGAATTTTATTTTACCGACATGGCAATGTGTTTGGCAAATGTGCGTTAAATCCCTTCGTAAAAATTTTGTTGTTGTTTTTGTTGCATTCAACCACCATAGAAAAATGCTACAATAAATTACTTAAAACAACAACGACGACAACAGCACCAAAAAGGCCATTATGTAGTCTAAAAACTATTTTGTCATGGCCAAAAAAAGAAGAACAAATTTGTTAGATATTAGGGTGGAGCGAAAAAATACATATAAAATTTATATTTATATAAATTTCCAATAGGATAGCTTCAATTCAGCTTAGCTGAATTGCATTTGGAAAGAACAAATTGCAAATTTGCTTAGTTGAATTTGATTTTTAGGGCGAATTTTGCCATCCAACTTAGCTGAATAAGATTTTCGGGTGCAATTTTGCAATTCGGCTAAGTCTATATAATTTCCAAAACAGTGCTTTTAATTCAGCTAAGCTCTATTGGATTTCTGGATTAAAATTAGAAATTCAGCTTAGCTGAATTGGATTTCTAGGGTCACATCTGCCAATCAGTTTAGTTGAATTGCATTTACGGAATGAAATTTGCATTTTTGATTAGCTGAATTAGATTTTTTGTGTGAAATTTTGCAATTCACCTATGGCGATATAAATTTCAAGGAAAAACTTTAATTCAGCTTAGCTGAATTGCATTTTGGGGATAAAATTTGCAATTTTGATTAGCTGAATTGGATTTTTAGGTTGAAATTTGCCATTCAGCTCAGCTGAATTGCATTTCCGGAATGAAATTTGTAATTTTGATTATCTGAATTTGATTTCTAGGGCGAAATCTGCAAAACAACTATGCTGAATTCGATTTTTATTGTGAAATCTGTTATTCAGCTCAGCTGAATTGGATTGTTGGTTGCAATTTTGCTATTCAGTAAATCCGGTATAACTAAACAACGGGATAACTTCAATTCAGCTTAGCTGAATTACATTTCGTAATTTTGAATAGCTGAATTTGATTTCTAGGGTGAATTCTGCCAAAAAGTTTAGCTGAATTGAATCTCCGGAATGAAATTTGCAATTTTAATTAGCTAAATTTAAATTTTTGTGGTGAAATTTGCAATTTAGCTAAGCTGGACAGATGATTTCTCATTGGAAAACTCATTCAGTTGGCCCAATTTGAAGAATTTCTATAAAATCGGCTATTCAGCTTTTTTAAATGCATATTTCTCCACAAAAAAAGCTAATTCAGCTGGGTTGAAATATAGATTTTCAATTAAAATCGCAATTTAGCTCTATTAAATTAAAGATTTTCACGGAGAAACTAAATTCAGTTCCGAAAAATTTAATTCAGCTTTGTAAAATTCGATATTTTCCACAAAAACACCAATTCAGCTTGGCTGTATAGAAAATTTCGCGTTCGAAATAAATTTTAGATTAGCTGAATTTCCAATTTTTTAATTGAAATCCTAATTCAGCTTGGTTGAATTAAAGATTTTTCATACAAAAACCTTATTCAGCTAAGCTGAATTGAACAATCCTTACTTTTACTCTAATTAAGCAGAATTAAATTGAAGGTCATCCCGCAGAAACCCAATTAAGTTAAGCTGAATTGGAAAATTTTACCCCAGTAACCCAATTCAGCTAATCAAAATTAAACATTTCTAACTGGAATCCTTATTCAGCTAAGCTGAATTGAATATTTCTCATCAAAAACCTTATTCAGCTATGCTGAATTGAAGATTTCTCACCAAAACTCAAATTCAGCTAAGCTGAATAGAAAATTTTGGATCAAAAATCAAATTCAGCTGAGCTGAATTGAAGATTTCTCATTATAACCCAAATTCAGCTAAGCTGAATTGAATATTTCTCATCAAAACCCAAATTCAGCAAAGCTAAATTGAAGATTTCTCATCATAACCCAAATTCGGATCAAAAATCAAATTCAGCTGAGCTGAATTGAAGATTTCTCATTATAACCCAAATTCAGCTAAGCTGAATTGAATATTTCTCATCAAAACCCAAATTTAGCAAAGCTAAATTGAAGATTTCTCATCATAACCCAAATTCAGCTAAGCTGAATTGACGATTTCTCATTTAAAACCTAATTCAGCTAAGCTAAATTGAAGATTTCCAATTGCAAAACAAATATAGATGACCCAAATTGAATGCAAATATAATTCAGCTGTGCTGAATAGAAGATTGTTTTCATATAAATTGAAAATTTCCACCGAAATCCTAATTTAGTTAGGCTGAATTGTCAATTTCCTATTGAATTTTTTATTCAGCTGAGCTGAATTGCAGATTTCCTGTGAAAACTCTTATTCAGCCATGTGAAATTCCAGATATCACATTCGAAATCTAATTCAGCTGGCCTAAATTGAAGATTTCTTAATGGAAATTTAATTCAGCTGATCTAAATTTAAAACTTCCTACAGAAAACCTTATTCAGCTGTGATAAATTTCTATTTGTTTTAATTTTTGCTGAATTGCATTTTTTATTTTTTTTTCACTCTTTTAATAATTTTTGTTTTGAGCCCTAAATTGTTTCTCAAAATTGTTAAGGCTAAATGCATATTTATATACTTAAACGTCATACAATTACACTTATAACGGACGCACACACATACACACTCACATACAAACATCCATTTGTTTGTGGTCTATTTTTCTCCCAAAAGAAATGAAATGAACAAAAGCAGCCAAAATAACCCCAAACAACCTTCTGACCAGAGGCAAAAAATCATAACAACAACAACAAACCTACCATTCATTGTGAGTGAGTCAGTGAACAAGAGAACGGGAGAGCGGAAGGCCATTTCTACCACAGAGTCTAGGGCAATGAGCAATGAAAACAAAACGAAAACTATTTTTTATTTTTAAGTAAGTAAAGGTCGTTATTTATTGATTTTTTAATTAAAAGTAAACCTCAAGCAAGAAAATAAAATAAAGAACAGTGGCAACAACAACAACATGAACAAGAACAACACGAACACAACCAACCAAGCAAGCAAACGAATCAAAACCAAAGCCATTAACATGAAAGAGCAAGAGCAACAACAACAACCAAACAGTCACCACCACCTTCGGCACTCAGTGTTACTGAAAACAAAACAACAACAACGAGGTTTACAAGTCTTGCAAAATCTTGTTTGTTTGGCATACACACACACACCAAGTAGACTTACTATGCCAGCTCACCACTACTTTCTCCCTCTCTGTCTTCGGTTCACTCTCTAGCCCTCGTGTGTGTTGTGTTGTCTGTGTGTTTTTGTTTAGCTGACGAAGACACAAAATGTGCAAAGCTAAGGAAATCATCGGGCGCAAAGTGATGAGCACGACTTGCCGATAGTTGTGTTCGTGTTGTTGTTGTTGCTGCTGCTGTTTTCATGTTCTTGCTGTTGGTGTAGTTGTTGTTGTTGCTGTTTTCATGTTCTTGTTGGTGTGTTAAGAATCTAAACAAACCATTAAGCGCCGCTGTAGGAGGTAACAAACAAAAAGTAATAACATGAAGAAGAGCAAGGCAATTAACAGAGTGAGAGAGAGAGGGGTACAGAGACAGAGACATATAGAGAGGCATACAGGCACACACAGACACTTAGGCACACAAATCATTGTTAAAGGGGAATTGTAGTGAATTCGTTGGTGATGATTTTAAAAGGGACAGCCATCTGGGTTAGAGATTTATTTTTAAACCAGGCACGGGCAGAGCGTAAAAAATTCTGTTCTCACGCACTTGTCTTTGTGTGTGTGTCAATGGTTTTTCAATTGGTTCAGTTGAATGTGTGTGAGAGAATAGTGATACTTACTCTCGCGAGAGTGCACGCGTGCGGTGCTTCGCCCGACTGTGTTTTAAACTATAAAAATAATAGAAATTATAAGGAGACAAGTGACAAGGAATAAAGGAGTTAAAAATACAAATTAGGGAAAGAAATTTGTAAAGACAAATTATGAACAAATAACCATCAAAGAAAACCTGCCTTGACCTGCTTAGAAGGGATTTAAGTATTTTTTTTTTTTTTTTTTGATTTTGTTGGCCAAATATTTATCCTTTGGTTTGCTTAAAGACTTTCGACTTCCTGTTTACCTTTCTTTGCTGCCAAAGATTTTCTGATATGGTTGATGGTTTAGTGTGACAATGTCACTGTCATTGACATTATCGTCACGTCAAACTTGGCATTCGTTTTTTGTTTTCTTTGGTGCTTGGTTAAGTTTTGTAGTTTCTAATTTTACTAATTATTTTTTTGTTTTGGGGGGAGACAAAAGTAATAAACAAAAGGATTTTGGGAAAATGAGAAAGTAGAGATAGGGGAGGATTTATGACAACAAATATTTTCTTAAGCGTAATTGGTTTGAGTAGAGCCTTTCATGGACATAATGAATTGTAAAATTAGTTTAATGACTAGAACGTGTTACGGTCGGTATAATCAAAATTATGTGAAAATAGGCAAAATTTTACAATTTCGAAAAAGGAAACCTTATTCAGCAATGTGAAAAAGGAGATTTGCCATACAAAAAACCCAATTCAACAAGGCTAAATATAAGAAAATGCCCGGGAAACCCAATTCAGCAAGACAAAATTAAATATTTACTCCCAAAACCCCAATTCAGCTATGCTGAATTTAAAATTTTGCATCAGAATATCAATTCAGCTAAGTGTAAATGAAGCTTTACCATTAGAAACCCAATTCAGCAAGGCTAAATTGAAAAAATTTCCCCAGGAAAACCAATTCAGCACGGCAAAATTTAAGATTTGCTCCTAGAAAACATATTCAGCTATGCTGAATTAAAAATTCCGTTTAGGAAAACTAATTCAGCTAAGTGTAAATGTAGTTTTTGCCATCAGAAACCCAATTCAGCAAACCCAAATTGAAAAATTACTTCGGAAAAACTAATTCAGCAAGGCTAAATTAAAGATTTACTTTTAGAAGACCAATTCAGCTAAGCTGAATTTAAAATTGTGTATCAGAAACTCAATCCAGCAAGCCAAAAATTGAAAATTTTCTTCGGAAAAATTAATTCAGCAAGGCTAAATTAAAAATTTATTCCCAGAAGATTAATTCTGCTTAGCTGAATTTAAAATTTTGCATCGAAAAAACAATTCAGCTAAGTGTAAATGAAGCTTTTACCATCAGAAACCCAATTCAGCAAGCCCAAATTGAAAAATTCTCTCGGGAAAATCAATTCAGCAAGCCACAATTAAAGATTTAGTCCCAGAAGTTCAATTTGTTGTTTGCATTTGTTTTGAATTTGTTTGTTTGCATCGGAAAAACAATTCAGAAATCCCAAATTGAAAAATTACCTCGGGAAAACTAATTCAGCAAGTATAAATTAAAGATTTACTCCAAAAACCCCAATTCAGCTATGCTGAATTTAAAATTTCGTTTAGGAAATCAAATTCTGCTAAGTTGAAATTAAAATTTTTCCATCGGAAACGCAATTCAGCAAGACTAAATGTATGATTTTGCCCAAGAAATGCTATTCAGAAAGATTGAAACTCTTTTCAGCAAGGCTAAAATACGGATTTACTCATAAAAATCCAATTCAGCGATGCTGAATTTGAGATTTCGTTTAAGAAAAATAATTCAGCTAATTGTAAATTAAGTTTTTGACATTAGACACTCAATCCAGCAAGCCCAAATTGAAAAAAAAATTCCTCGGGAAAATCAATTCAGCAAGGCTAAAATGAAGATTTACTCATATCAGCTCAATTCGGCTCAGCTGAATTTAAATTTTTGCATCGCAGACCAAATTCAGCAAAACTAAATTTCAAATTTCCTAACAGAAACCTAATTCTGCTAAGCTGAATTGCAAATTTCCCATCGCAAATCTAATTCAGCTAAGCTGAATTTGCAGATTTCTCATTAGAAATCAAATTCAGTAGTTTTCAATGTAGTTTTGCTACAGAAACTCTTATTCAGCTAAGTTTAATTGAATATTTGCTACTGAACATTTAATTTAGCAAAGTAAAATAGTAGTTTTCACTGCAGAAATCCAATTCAGCTTAGTTAAATTACAAGTTTCCTAGCAGAAAATCGATTCAGCAGGGCTACATTTGAGATTTATTATAGGAACATTCATTCAGCTCAGATTTATTGCAATTTTCGTAAAGGAAATCTTATTCAGCAAAACTGAATTGCAGGTTTAGAACCAGAAACCTAATTCAGCTAAGCTGAATTCCAGATTATAAACTTAAAAGCCAATTCAGTTAAGCTAAATTGTAGATTTCTTTCTCTGTACATAATTCAGCTAAGTTAAATTGCGGATTTTTAAACATGAAACCCAATTCAGCTAAGCTAAATTGTCGATTTGTAACTGGAAACCCAATTCAGCTAAGCTAAAATGCAAATTTCTTGATCCAAACACAATTCAGCTAAGCTAAATTTCAAATTTCGTGCTCGAATCCGAATTCAGCTAAGCTGAATTGCAGATTTTTAACTGGAAACCAAATTCAGCTGAGCTGAATTGCAGATTTTTAAATGGAAACCTAATTCAGCTAAGCTGAATTTCAGATTTTTAAATGGAAACCTAATTCAGCTAAGCTGAATTTCAGATTTTTAAATGGAAACCCAATTCAGCTAAGCTGAATTGCGAATTCTTACTCGAAGCCTAATTCAGCTAATCTGAATTGCAGATTTCTTACTCGAATCCCAATTCAGCTAAATTAAAATCCTGATTTTACTAATTCAGCTAAGCGGAAATACCTATCCAACCCCCCTATTTTGTCTATTTATAGTTCCACACTACCAAACTTGTTGCCATAATTTATGATATTTCCTCTACAACTCAATGACATTTCCTATGTCATACCCACCACCATCAACCCCGCCCTCCCCTCCCGCGGATAAACATCCTGCGGATAAATCATTGGAAATGTCAATTTGAATGAACTAAAATCGTTATCTATGGCCTGACATTAACTTTTAGAACAGCAGCAACAACAACAAAATAATACTCAATGCCTGACACCTTTTGCATGCTCAAGCCTGCACATGGTGATGTGAGGATGGTGATGATGATTCTGCTGCTGCTGATGATAAATACCGGACATTGGGGGCTTTTCTCTATTTAATCCCTTTTCAATGGAGATGGAGGAGGTTGGGTCGGCGGGAACAGCTGTTTATCTCCGACACTCAGTGGCGGAAGTTTCAGTTATGAATATTTTTCAAAACTCACAATTAGAACCGCTGAATAGTAAACATGCTGATAATAAGGGGTGGGGTGGAGGATTGGGTCGTGCCTTGGCTCCCAATGGCGACGGCTGCTGGTGGTGGTGGTGCTTTGTTTGAAAAACTCATAAAACTTTGCTTTGAAAACTGTTCGATGCTGGATGACTGACACATATTGAGATTTATATTTGTTGTTTGGAACTCACACACAAGCACGCACACACACACTCACATAGTTGTTAATATTGGACATTATTATTAGTTGTCATGTTGAGCTATGAGAGGCATGGCAATGAATGACAAGTAGGTAAATATGGCCATGGACCATTTGCAGCTTCGCTGAATAAGGGTTTTGTAGGAAATCTCTATTTCAGCTTAGCTGAATTAGGTTTCCACATGGAAATCTCAAATTTAGCTTAGCTGAATAATGGTTATCATAGAAAATCTTCAATTCAGCTCAGATGAATTGGGGTTTCAGAGGGAAATCTGCAATTCAGCTTCGCTGAATTCGGTTTCGTCGACGAAATCCTCAATTCAGCTTAGCTGAATTAGATTTCCATACGGAAATCTGCAATTAAGTTTAGCTGAATTAAGTTTCAACATCGAAATCTGTAATTCTGCTTAGCTGAATAAGAGTTATTGAAGAAAATCTTCAATTCAGCTTAGCTGAATTACTTTTCCAACTGGAAATCAGTAATTCAGCTTAGCTAAATTACGTTTCCAATAGGGAATCTGCAATTCAGCTTAGCTGAATTCGTTCTCCGTTGGAAATTTTTCAATTCAGCTTAGCTGAATTCGTCCTCCATTGGACATTTTTCAATTCTGCACAACTGAATAAGAGTTTTTGTTGAAAATTTTCTATTCAGCTTAGCTGAATTAGATTTCGATTATCAAATCTGTAATTCAGCTTAGCTGAATTACGTTTACACTTTAAAATCTTTATTTTAGTTTAGCTGAATTGGATTTCCTGTAAGAAATCTAAAATTCTGTTTAGCTGAATTGGCGTTCTGGAGAGAGATCTTCAATATAACTTAGCTGAATTGGGGTTGTGGTTGAAAATCTTCAATTTAGCTTAGCTGAATAAGGCTTTCGGTGAAAAGGATGTAATATAGATTAGCTGAATTGACTTTTCTAAGGGATTTCTTTAACTTAACCCAGCTGAATTAGGCTAACGTTAAGAAATCTGCATTTAAACTTAACTGAATTGGATTTCTGTACGAAAATCTCTCATTTTCCACATCTGAATTGAGTTTTATATGGGAATTATTAAATTTAACCTAGCTGAATTACGTTTCCAATTTTCTTTGCTGAATTACGTTTTCTATGAGAATTTTTTTAATTTTGCCTAGCTGAATTGGGTTATCGTTAAGAAATCTTCAAAACAATTTAGCTGAATTGGGTTTCTGGAAAAAATCTCCCATTATGCTTAGCTGAATTGGGTTTCCAGCATGCATTTTTAAAATTTAGTTAGCAGAATTAGGACTTTAGTTGGAAATCTGCAATTCAGCATAGCTGAATTAGCTTTCCCTTATGAAATGCTGAATTCAGCTCAGCGGAATTAGCTTTCCCTTGTGAAATCTTCAATTTTGCTTAGCTGAATTGGATTTTCCTTAGGAAATCTTCAATTCAGCTTAGCTGAATTAGGTTTCTAGTCAAAAATCTTCAATATAGCTGAGCTGAATTACCTTCAGCTTGTAAAATCCTCAATTCAGCTCAGCTGAATTAAAGTTTTAGTTGAAAATCTGCAATTAAGATTAGCTGAATTAGGTTTAAGTTGAAAATCTTCAATTCAGCTTTGCTGAATTAACTTTCCGATGAAAAAATCTACAATTCTGCTCAGCTGAATTAAACATTTAGTTGAAAATCTTCAACTCAGCTTTGCTGAATTAGGTTTCTAGTTAAAAATCTTCAAAATAGCTCAGCTGAATTACCTTCAGCTTGTAAAATCTTCAATTCAGCTTAGCTGAATAAACTTTCTGATGGGAAAATTTTCAATTCAGCTCAGCTGAATTTGAGTTTCCAGTCAGAATTATTTCTAATACATCTTTGCTGTGCTTTGTATGTGCCTCATTTTCTTGTTCGAGAGTGTATTATGTGATTTGATGCTCTTGACTAATATTGGATGTTCATGCTATTGTGACATTATCTCGGTATAGCAACAATAAAGACGACAATGATGAGACAGTTGTTGTTGATGATGATGTTGTTGCTGTCGCTGTGATATGGCCTGGCTGTTTAACGTTCAAGCGCTGAATTTGAGCTGTGTGAGAGATGGTTGGTTATTGATGGCACCATTCTGTCGCAATCGTTTTATATGCAAATTTTGTGGTCTACAAGTTGTTTGGGTGTGTGTCACACACACACACACTCGCACACATAGGAACACCCTCCATCATACTATGAGTCTTATGTATGAAGTGAATATGTTCGATGTGCCATTAAGGCTGGATACGCGTGTTGTGAAACACGAACACTACCACCATCAGTACCACCACCACCATGACATCGAATGTCACATCGTATGAAATGAAATTAAATGTCAATGAAATGCTGAATTCCATTTGTTTAACAGTTGAATGAATAGCTTAGCAAGAACGACGAAGCGAACGACGAACCGGCAGACAGTCTGTCATGAAAATATTTTGGGATGGTCCTCCTGAGGATTTTTTCGGGTATTATTGAAAAAATTTTCTAA
>NW_026877574.1:0-22675 GCF_032173495.1 Musca vetustissima
GTCGGTGATAACAGTGTAATCATTATTTGTGTATGGTATATCATTTTATACAATAGGGTAATGCATTTAATATAAATTGTGATGTGTGGGAAAATTAAAAAAAGTCCAGGTAAAGCCTAAAGTATAAATATATATCGTTAGCTAAAATGTAGGAGAAGCAAAAAACTGTTTTGAATGAAAACTACAAACATGTAATTTGAAATGAAAAAGTATGTCCGGCAGGGTGATATTGCATATGACGAATTATAGACTATAATTTTTTTAACAAATTTATTTATTTAGTTTAATGACAGTCATAACAATTAAGTAAAAACGTGAATTTGTTGTTAGTTACGCCTTTTTGCATTTATCAAATAAACCCACTTGTAGTTACGTCTTTTTGTTTTTTGTTAATAGAAGCTCCTTTTTTGACCGCAGACGTGTAAAACTTTGTCAACACATGTAGTTTATTGACATTCACAATTTTCATTCAAAAAGTCAATTTTCAATTTTTTGTTAGTTACGCCTTTTTGCATTTTAGCTGACGATATAGGATAAATGCATTCCATTTTTGCCAATAATGTTGGGAATTTATAAAACTTTGTCGAAAAAATTTTCAGTATAGCTTCAGCTTATAGCTTTTCTAACCAAGTGACTGCAATTTTATCATGTTTCTTAATAGCCCTCAAATAACGGTGACGCAAGTTACATATTTTGAGATAACTAGCTGCATTTTGAAATCTAGAGTTAAAGGACATCTTTGTACCATACTCCTCCAAATATATTTACAACCTCAATACTACAGCCCTATAATCTTTCAAAAATATTATTTAAACAATTAAAACAACGGCAAGTTCGTTCAGGACGGACTTCCTATAATCAGTTGTCGGTTATTAAAAATGTCTAAAATCAGTCGGAACCCCTAAATGGGGGTTATGTTAAAACATTTAGACGCAATGTAATATTTTGTGAATAAATTAGGACCATTAAAATACATACAATGGTTAATCCTATAATAGGGAGCCTTATGGAAACATAGGCATAAATTGATATTATGTCCAACGAGGGTTTCACTTCTCCAAGAACATGGAATGCAAAATTGAGAACCAGTTAGATGAAAAATGTGGCTATTTTCAAAATACCAAAAATGGAATCATGCACCATTTTCAATGCAACACATGGTGAAGTAGTAGAAATTTGTATGAAAAACTTAAAGAAAGCCTTGCAGTCTTGATACTCTTTCAGAAAAACATACTCTTTAAAAATGTCATGCGTATGTTCTTGGTACACATTCCAAAATATTGTGTATCAAGTAAAAACGTCATTAAGTTTAGACGGGAATCTCCTGTAATCGTTCGAGACCTTTATATATGGAGGGCTCTGCTTTACACCCAATGAGGACCAAATTAGACCCAATTTGGTTAAAAACGCGGCCATAATCCTCAATATACCGAACATTGGGGGTACCGTTACATAGGGGCTATAGTAAAAGGGGACCAATATTCTTGATTTTCTGTAGGAATATTCACCACTTTGGGCACATACAAGAAATGCTAATATATTCTGTAGATAGAACAGTCATAGAATCTTTGGATGACCATTGAGATGAAAAGTGTGTGATCTACTTAGATATTTGAACTAATTAAAAAATATCGCATATACATACCGTTCTGAAATCAATGAAAAATTGCATGTTAAACGGACAGACGTGGAGTCTTTGGTGTACCATTTTTATGAAATCGAGCAAAATTATATATGGGAACTATATGTAAACATGGACCGAATTGAGCTGCCGTTGCATACTTTTTTTGCAACTTTAATATACATCACTCTAAACTTTAATACCCTCTGCCAAATTTCTAAATCTAAATCAAATAACCATAAGTTCTTCGATACACTATTTCCATAAAATCGGACGAAAAAATATATAAGACCTATATCTTAATATGAACCGATTTCAACAAACCTTAGCACACATTAATCTTGACTCAATTGAATTTGCTATACAAATTTTTAACCAAATCTGAAAAATATTGGGAATTCCGTGCACTATTTACATACAATCGGATGAAACTATATATGGGACCTATATATAATTCTGAGCCGATTTTAACAAAACATCGCATACCTGAGTATGCACATAATTCGGTGCTCTGTGCAAAATGTTGTCTCAATCGGACAAACATTGGGTGTTTAGTGCACCATTTATATAAAATCGGACGAAACTTTATAGGAGAGTTATTTTTAAATATAAACCGATTTCAACAAAACTTCGCATACATTAACCTGGGCATAATTCAGTATATGGGAGTTATATGTAAATCTGAACCGATTTCAACAAAACTTCGCATACATAAGTATGGACTTAATTCAGTGCGCTGTGCAAAAATTTTCGAATAAATATTGGTAGTTTGGTGCGCTATTTAGATAAAATCGGAGGAAACTATATACGGGAGCTACATCCAAATCTGAACCGAATTTGAATATGGTTCGTCCTTGGGCCAAATAAGTGTCCTGTGCCAAAGTTTATCCAATTCGGATCATAAATGCGTCTTTTGTTTAAATGCATAGATCGACTCAGAAAGTGATTATATGCAAACATATGCAAACAGACATAATACCCTGTTCCACAGTGTGGTGAAGGGCATAAAAACAAGCTAATTTATGAAAGTATTCTTAAAAACTTCACTTTAATATTTATTAGAAAATCCACGCTTATTGCCCTGAAAATATGTTCTAAATATCCACGCTATAGGCGTGCAAATAGCATTTAAAATCCACCTTTTATTCGTAAAATGCTAAGTAAAAAACCACCGCTTATAGTCGTGTAAATATTACCTAACAATCCAGTGAATAATAGTTAAAACCAGTAAGGAAAGTAGTAAAGTCTGACTGGGCCGACTATATGATACCCTTCACCCCTTTGGGTATATTCTACATATGTATCCTAAAAAACGTCGCCTTTTTGAAGGAATTTTGACATGAAATTGAACGAACTTAAATATGTGATTTTTATGTCTTTCTGGAACCTATGCGCTCAGTGGGACAAATTTGTGTAAATCGAATTAAAGCTAACTTGACACACTATATTCGGTATGCTGCACTGTTTAAAATTTAATCTCAATCAGACACCCTATTATATATGGAAGCTACGATATATCAATATCTGAACCGACTTAAAGCAAACTTGCCAGAGATTAATTAATATTAATTTCAGTACGTTATGTCAATCGGCTTAGCTGTGGATCTTTAGTGCACAATATACTTAAAATTCCATTGTAGACTTAATTCAATACGCTATGCCAAAATTCGTGCAAATCGAATGATTTTCAGAGACTTTGATGCACCATTTACCAAAATCGGGCGAAACTATGTATGGAAGCTATATCTAAATCTGAACCGATTTTCACGAAACTTAGCACACGTCATTCTAGACTTAATTCAATGCGCTTCCAGGGACTTTGGTGTACCATTTACCTAAAATCGGGACGAAACTACATATGGGAGCTATATCTAAATTTGAACCGATTTTCACGAAACTTAGCACACGTCATTCTAGACTTAATTCAATACGTTATGCCAAAATTCGTGCAAATCAAATAATTTTCAGGGACTTTGGAGCACCATTTAGCTAAAATCGGGCGAAACTATATATGGGAGCGATATATGTAAATAAGGACCGATTTGCACGTAACTTAGCACACATCATTCGAGACCTAATTCAGTAGGCTATACCAAATTTCGTGCAAATCGAACGATATATAGGGACTTTGGTCCTTGGGCCAAACAAGTGAGCTGTGCCAAATTTCATCCAAAGCGGATCATAAATGCGACCTGTACTTTTACAATTTAACATGTACAGACCGACTGACGGACGGACAATCATAAATCGACTCAGAAAGTGATTCTATGCATATTCTCAAAAGGAACCATGGGTCTATCTCGATTATTTTTGCCTGTTACAAACATATGCACAAAGACATAATACCCAGCTTAGAGTCGATAAAATATATTTTAAAAAATATCCCAGTTTATTGTCGTGAAAATATTCATTAAAACTCCATGCTTTTATAAGTGAAAATATTCTATAAGCAATTCACGCTTATAGTGAGGGAAATATTTCTTAAAAATTGTCAGGTAAATGGTTTAAAATTATTCCGTAATTTTATACCCTCCACCATATGGTGGAGTATGTATTAAAATTGTCATAAAATAAAATTCCATGACGATTTATAAATGCACTTCTTATGAAATCACGACAGAGCTCACAATATTTAAGCTCGCAGTGCTGCTATGCTTGGTATTGAAAATGGGATATATGGGTCCACTTTTTTAGAATAGCCCTCATTATTCGGTATTTCGGAGAATTTCGGATTTTTTTTCAATCAAGTTGGCTTTATTTTGGTATTTTGAATTTTCATTGGGTAGCAAATATTCCCAATATTCGGTTTTTGGCACTTTTTTGCATAGCCCATACAATACGGTGCCTCAATTTTTAACCAAATTGGCTGTAATTTAAAGTCAAATCTACCTACCAAAAATTATCATGACATAGCCAGTCATTTATGAATGTCCCGAACGATTAGAGGAATTTAAGATGTCCACCTCATGTTGGAAGATATAAAAAGTTCCGCCCGACTGAACTGAACAACGTGTTTACTATTGAATCACTGTCTATTTTAATGAAGAGTTAAATTAATTCTATAGTTAGTATAAAAATTAAGGTCTTAAGCACACAGGATTCACCATATCCATTACATTATGTATGCATATTTTTCTACATATTCATTGGCCCAATCTTTATGGGGAGGTGCAATTCATAAGGATATACTGGAAGTACTGCACCCATTGGCCCCATCTTCGAATTTAGTCTACGTTTGGTAAAAATATTGGTATATACAAAGTTTGGATCAAACCGGACATTCGATTGATATTTGATTAACAAATTTTCAAAATGTTGACACTTTGTGGAAGAAGTATTAGAAGGGGTGAGCAGATGGATCCCGTCTTTGGTCTTTCAAGGTTTGGTAAAAGTATTACAATTTTCAAATTTTGGATCAAATCCGATGTTTGAGTGAATTTGTATATTCCGTTCGCTTCTTATGAAATTTACAAAATTTTATATCATTTGTGGCAGAGGTACAAGAAGGAGTGGTACATTAGGCCCCATTTTAAAAAATTAGGTTGTGTCATATTATAGAATTAATTTTCAGCCCTATTTTGTCCATTGTGTGGGGGACTTGAACTTGATTTTCGAACCTGATTTAAGTTTTAAAGAAATATTACTAAGTGAAAAGTTTCATTCAAATTTGTAACTCCCTTCGAGACATACAGACACGAACGGACAAACCGATTTAAAATTATCTGAAATGGACTTCATCCAAAGAATCTTCGTGTATAAACCCGATATTTCGATGAGACACATTCTAGCAATGTGTCTATATCCTCATCAGGCCTTGATAGTATTTCAGAAAATATTATTTAAAACCTCACATCTTCATATCCCATTTTAAATCATTATACCCTACACAACTATGTTGTCAGGGTATTATAGCTTTGTGCAGCCCCAAAAGTTTGTAACGCCGCGAAATATTGGCCATAGACCCACCTTTAAGTATACCGATCGTCATATCTCGACTAGCTGAGTCGATCTAGACATGTGTGTCCGTCCGTCTGTCCATTATAATTTGTAAACACGATACAGGCCACAGTTATGGACCAATCTTCACGAAATTTGCATGTAAGATGGGTTCTGGCCAATGAAGACCCCTATTGTTTTTCGGAAAGATCGGTTAATATTTAGGGGATGAAATGGACCAAATACTAAATTTTTGTCGGTTTTTGTGGTCGCTCCAGAGGCCGCAATAATGGCCCGAACATCGTGAAATTTTGCATGGAGAAGGGGATCGGGGCAAGAATAAGCATGCTTGTTTTGATAAAGATCGGTCAATATTTAGCGGGTCAAATGGACCCTGACTTTTGTGTGAAAAATGACAACATTTGTATTGTATAGCGTATATATTTACCCCTGAAGGACATATACCCGAGAAGTTGATATTATATCCAAGAGGAGTGGTTGAACTTTAAATTAATACCAATTATATTGTTGTATGTGCTCGGATGAGGGAGTTATACCTAAATATTTACAAGTATCTCCGTATTCGTATAATATTTTGTAACCCATTATCACTCTAGAGAGCGGAACTATAGCGCTGATCGCTTTGAAATTTTCCATGAGGTTCCAGTTATGGTCAAGGACAACGCCTATAATTTTCGGTGATGATCAGATAATAATTTTGGAATGAAGTGGACCGAAATCTTAATTTTTTGTGTTATTTTTGAGTCGATCTATAGACCACAAATCAAAGCCGAACATCACAACACTGCCCACGGTGAAGGGAATCTGGACAATAACTGTACTGAATACTCGTAATATTGGGGAAATATGTCAGTGTGAGGAAGAGGTGCTGTTTACCTCTAATCGGGCAAGAAGGTGCAAATATCACGAAATATTGCCCAGTTTCGGAATAAACATCCGCAGAAAATTTGAGTTTCGTGGTAGTTGTGTAGGGTATCGTATGGTCGGCCCCGTCCGACTATACTGCTGAATGAATTTATTGTATTTAAATTGTAGCAAATTTCAAATTAATTAATTGTCTTTAAGCCCCCATTTAATCACTCTTTAATTTGTTTGAATTAAATAGAAAATAAATCGACAATGAAATTCCTTCCACTTTTTTCGTTTCATGCAAAATTGTTTTTTTTTCTTAATGGAAACCAATGCAAAAATTCCTATGTAAAGATTTTTATCAGACAGAGAAACAAAGCAACAACCGGCCAGACTTAATGCATGAATAGACATGAAATATTTTAGGAACAATGTTTACGTAGAAATAATTCTATCGACCATCATGGTCAAAGGAATAGTTTTAGCCAATGTTCTGGGTATTGGCCTGGAACAGTGAAAGGAAGAGATGTTTTGGAAGTGAAAATTAAATTACGAAGGTCGTATTGGTTTAATAATAGTGAAGGTGGATAACGGTAAATGTTGGTAAATCTAGCATAGAATAATCGCGAATGATTTTGTAAAACAAAGAAAAAGAAAACTACTATTGCAATTTTCCGAAAAACCATAAAGACTTAAAGATTCTTAATTTAAATCTTTAAATTTTCCACGAAATCTCATTCCCTCGTCTTGCAATGGGGACACTCTCCATTATTTTGTAATACCCTCCTCGTATATAGCTTAGATGGAAGGATGACAGAATATTGTTTCAGACAAAGCGCCAATAATTTGTTTCTCGATATTTGTGGGTGTATGTTAATGTCTAGAGGCATACGTACTCATAAGGGAGTCAATTGTTTCTGCAACTAGAGTCGATCATTGCGAAAGGGGGGTGTGAGAGTGGGTGTCTATGTACTATTGTTACGCACATTGTAACTCACACACACGCCCAAACTAGAAGCCAGACAGACTACATCCCATTTCAGCTGGCCTTCTTGCCTAAATAAGACGTGACACTCGTTAAGAATCAAAGTGAAAGGCAATATCAACAACAAAAGCAACAACAACTCCTCAGTCTCAGACTAAGATGAACTACGAATCTGGTATCTTACAAACTTACATTCAAACTTTTTTCTGCTTTTCATACTTCACTCCCCTAGCCTTTGTCATTGATGAACAGCCAGCCTTCTCCTTAACGTTTGAGCCTTTTGCACAGGAAAAGGGAAAATGAAAGAGAGAACAACAAGAAAAAACTTAATAAATTTCACTTTGACTATTTGTGTTTGATTCCTTTCGTTACAAAACTTTGAAGTAGTGAACATAAAGCATGCGGTTGCTGATATAAATCACCCTCTTGGCCTCATTTCAATGGAAGGCTTTGTGGCAAAAATGAATTTGAAAAAAAAATAAAACACCAAAAACAAAAAAGATATGACCCCATCCGCATATAATGTTCAGGAGATTTATTTGTCTTTTTTTCTTGCCGTTGCTGTTGTTGGTTTGACAATGGCGCAAAAGGATGAATCGTATATGCGATATACATATGTATGTGTGTATGTACGTATTTTGTTTGAATTTGCTTTGAAGTGAAATTAAATTTCTTTGTCAGCAACAAATAGACTAAATGTGCCATGGAATATAAGCTCAGCAGGCGCCAAATTACTTTGAAACTATCAAGGTTTATCGATATTTGAAGAAGTCTTAGTTTTTCATATATTATGTTTTTTTTTTTTTTTTTTTTTGTTAATACTCCAACGAAATAGTAAAACACTTGGCGAATTGATTACAATGTTCTGCCATACTTCAAGTACTTATAAAAGAAGAATTCTGTTAATATAGAAATAAGACGAGTGCAAATTATTTTTTGGGACTTCGGGATGTCATATCTTGCATTCAGAATCTTAAATTAATCTCATGCTAGCTCGGCTCTAGGTGAACTTTTGCCGGCTTTTTTATACCCTCCACCATAGTATGAAGGGTATATTAGTTTTGTTTTTCCGTTTGTAACGCATCGAAATAATCATTTCCGACCCTATAAAGTATATATATTCTTGATCAGCGTAAAATTCTATGACGATGTAAGCATGTCCGTCTGTCCGTCTGTTGTAATCACTCTAGCGTCTAAACGAATTGAGATAGATCGCCAAAATTTTGCATAGAGTCGTCTTTTGTCTGCAGGCAGGTCAAGTTCGAAGATGGGATATATCGGTCCACGTTTAGGCATAGCTCCCATATAAGGGTACCCCCAATTTTCGGTATTTTGAGGGCCTTGATCTCGTTTTACAACCGAATTCGCTGAAATTTGGTAATTTGAGTTTTTATTGGGTAGCAAATCTTCCTACTAAAAATTATAAATATATGTCAATTTTTCCGGATAGCCCCCATATAAGGGTATCCCCAATTTTCGGTATTTTGGAGTTCTTGAACAAGTATTTCCACCAAATTCGCTGAAATTTGATACATTGGGTTCTTATGTGATGCCAAATATCTAAAATAAAAATTATAAACATCGGTCCACTTTTTCTTATAGCCCCCATATGAGGGTACCTCGCAATTTTCAGTTTTAGTGGGGGGGGGTTGGGTTTGACCGGATTTTTTTCACCGAATTGGCTGTAGTTTAGTAATTTGAATTATTATTGCGTAGCAAATCGCTCCACAAAAAATTATAAATATAGGTCCATTTCTTCGGGTAGCCCCCATATAAAAGTACCGCCAATTTTCTGGAGCGCGTTTTTCAACCGAATTCGCTGAAATTTGGTATTTTGCAGTCGTATATGGTAACAAATCTCCCCACCAAAAATTATTAATATTCACCCCTTTTTATGGGCAGTGCCCATATAACTCCCTTTTTATACCCTCCACCATAGTTTGGAGGGTAACGCATCGAAATATTCATTTCCGACCCTATAAAGTATATATATTCTTGATCTGTGTAAAATTCTATAACGATTTATGCATGCCCGTCTGTCCGTCTTTTGTAATTACTCTAGCGTCTAAACGAATTGAGATAGATCGCCGAAATTTTGCATAGAGTCGTCTTTTGTCTGCAGGCGAATATTTAATATTTAATGCACAGTATTGGGATTCAAAACTAAATTATTAGCTTGGAACTTGATTTATATCGGGCATAACCTCTTATATATAATGAAAACACCAAGTATTCGCTAATTCCTACACAATATTGTCAATATTGGTCCCGCTTTAGTATGCCTCTTATAAATTTGCCCTCTAAACTGGAGTATTTTCAGGATTTTATACAAATGTTTCACCCTACTATGTCAACATTTTGGGGTTTTGAGATTTTAAGGAAAACCCCCTATTGAAATTGCTGAAATTTCTATTTGGTTTAAAACAATCGATTGGTAGAATTGTAGTTAAATGTATGTTCCCTATATAACTTAACGCTTTTTCACTTGTTTTTTTTTTGATCTAAAAATGTTTATTCGTATACACTGATATATAGATATAGTCTATATTAGATAGATGGCTGACAAAAACTATACTGGAACCCCGATTTGCTAGTTTATTAATTTGCGCAACACTTCTCCGGTCCCATTTAATCACTAATCGAAATTCTGGTGTAATTTGTATAAACTTATAAGTAAAGGTTTTTTCTTTGTTTCAAATGTTATTGAGCTATATCGGGTTATTTGTTACCAAATGTTACCTTCAAGTCTTTCGGTTTTTTAATTTGGTTTCTTAAGAAACCAAGAATACAGGCGGAATTTGTGCAGTGATTTCGACCACAGTGCGTTGGAGCGTTAGAAACGACTGCGTGGGTCTCTTTGCGAATGTCTTTCTAGGGATAGACTCTATTTCTCTATAACACAGACACTCTCTTACCTTTTTTGTACTGGTGGAAGATGTCAAGAATCTCTCGTCATTTAGAGACGCCCTTGATGATCGTTTTTGTCTGACCCAGTAGTTCCTAGAGTACGTCCTAATAAACTTGAGATTCATGATTTTCAATGGGCTGGTAAATGAATACAATGCTCGTTAAGTTTTGTAACTTTCCAGTACTTTTTACATACCTGCACATGCAGCACTTGCAATTATTTCTGTGCAGGAAAGTCAAAAGTCCAGAGTGAAATTTCTGCATAAAAATTTTCTGGAGTAGGGGAGACTGTAGAACTTTCGGCATTCGCGTTTTCGATATGAAGCTCTCACCGTACATCACTAGCTTTTCGATACATAGGTATCGAATATCAAAATAAATAACTTTCGCAAAGTTTGATACCTCTAACTTATTAGATGCACGGTTTTTTGTATTTTTGCAGATGTTTTTGTAATATTTCCATTCCATTTCGTAAACATTTCGTGATTACAACTTTTCAAATTTTAAGGCAGTATTATTAAAAAGTAGTTAAATATAAAAATAATTAAAAATATAATATTTTAGAAAAATTTAGATAAAAATCACTTTCGGGGTAGATTCGGCATTTTGAAGTGGGACACATTCGGCCATATATAGATAGTGCGATATAATTTCCATTTCCATGTTTTTGAGTTTATCTTTAAAAATAATATTTTAATATGGTTAGAAATTACAAATGTAAGACCAAACGAGCTTGCATTGACGAAAATGCGATAGAAAAAAGCTATTTCTGATAGTGTGTGTGACCTTGAGATGTCAATGCCCTCCGTTAGAATATATAGCCCTAAAAGTCAAACTTTGAGTCCCATATTAAAACAAAATGGAATATTTAGAGGACCTGAATTTCAACCACACTGATAGCGGTGATAATTAACATTCTATGACTATGTTGCCGAATTTGCCTTATGAAATGCCGAAGCCACCCCGGGTAGGGGCACATTCGGCGAATTTGATTTTTTTACAAACCTGTAAAATTGTTTAGCTAATACTAATTTATTATATGTTTTTGGTATTAGTTTTTATAATTAAGTATCAGAGGACAATAATCAGCATAAAGTTTTTACATATGTTGAATAAGAACTGAGATATATAGCTCTAAACAAAAAGTGCCGAAGGTGCCCCACTCTCCCCTACGCGATCAGCGCTAAGTATCTAATAATGAAGCAGAGGACTATTGTTTAACGCATTTATTGCATTAAAATCAAAAGCCCTTGTGTGTGGTTACCGACGATGTGTAAAAAATAACAAATGTTTCTTAATTTGATGTTCCCTGTGCAGCTAAATGAAAAAATGTCAAGTAGGGAGAGGGAAAAAGTGCAAATGTCTATCTTAAATGTGTAGGCATGCAGGTATGAACTGTGGGCTTAAACGAAATATTTAAAATGGAATTTGAGAAAAATGACGAAATAATTGTATTATCCATTTAAAATTGTAAACAAATTTCAAACAGTAATATGTTAATATTAAGTAATAGGCTAATATTAAATATAAACAAACAAATCGATTTTTTGAAAAGAGAAGAAAAATATTGGTTGGGGAAAAGAAAACCATTATTTTTTCGCCAGATGGCTGTACCGATAGATTTCTCTTACATAATACACTGTACAGCAGTATGGAGAAGGGTATAAAAATGCACCTCGTACAATTAGGCCGGTCGTCGAAAATGTCGATAAAAGCATAATAACTCCTACCTGGAACATCGGAATCAAAAATTCCAATGCCATTAGAAAGAGTACATGTCTGGCTTTCGTATGAACAACGCCTATTTTTGATTTTAATCACCTATTTTTGACTACAAACTTAGTTTAACATAAGGAAGATCTCACACAGAAGCGAGCCAAAATTTGAAAACGATTGGATTAGTAGTTTTTGAGTAATCGTGCCCGCCATTTGTAAAATCACAGTTTCGAGAAAAACGCGTTTAAAATTTGAGAAACACTCTTGCCGTCACTTGATGCTAAGATTTTCACTTGAAAATGTAATTTTTCCGTTTTTTGAAACCGAGAATGGTATTATTTGTCCATTTTTGTATTTCTGCCCCATTTAATATTTTTGCGTTTCCTTGCCATTGACACATTTGGTGGTTGATTGCGCTAATGAATCACCAAAGTATGATATTCACATTGATGCAATGGGAACATATGGATCCGCCTCAATAGCCTCATGCCTCGGCTTGCTGGCATGATTATTCTGCTTGTAGGAGTCACCTTTATTGACGTTGTGTTGGTTACAGCGATATCCATGACGTTTTTATCGTCCATCAAGGTCTTATCATCCCAGAGGTAGGACGGGATACTCTCTTGGCTAAGACGGAAATATCCGTTTACTTCAATTAAAGAGAGGAGAAGGTCCGTCAGTCTCTCCATGCTGGATTTGAAAAAAAAAAATCAATTTGATTTAGGGTGCTCTGAAAATGTTGCGTCAATAGGGCAAACTTTCGTACAATATAATAAGTAATAATCTGAACCGATTTTCACCAATCGAACAGGGTACGACTTTAAATAAATGAACTGTTCGTCATTCAACCGTTCCTTAGTAGTTGTATAGCTACGAAAGTGTGAAAATATCTGTAGTTTTAAATTATTGGAACATAACCCACATCTCCCATATTGTATCATCCATTACTGAGTAAAATTAAATATTACAAATTTAAAAACTCTCCTGGTTCTAATATTTTCTTTCCCCTCGCTCAACGACGAAATGATCAACAAATTTAGATATTACAAACAAGTCTGTTATTTACGAGTATTTTCCCTTTTGTTCCGTTTAAATCATTCTGTCATGTTCGTTGCTTTATTTTTTGGAAACGAAATTTCACTCAATGCTCTAGCTGGCTGGCACTCCCTTATGTAATGGACAACCGCCATCAAAACACCCTCTTGGGGCGACTAGTAGAATAATAAAATGCTGCCAATGCGGCTTTTTTCATTGCTGCTAATCTCATTTTTTGCCATTATCTTCAGCTTAGAAGCAATTTATTATGAACCATTTTCAATATTTTATTTAAATCAGATCACGTTTTGTGTTTTGTGTCGATTTTTTATTGTTTTGCGAATTTGGTCGTTTTTTTTAGTTAGTAAAGAGACCCCAGCAGTTGGTGTCTCGGACCGTTTTGATGAATGTTGGCTTATCCCTGCGTATACGTCACCATACACATAGCATAGTATCTATGCGTATGAATGAGTGTCTGGGTTCTCCCTTTTAGTTTCTTCAAACTGTTGGAGCCGTTGTCTGCAATGTTCCCCCTTAATGCCAAAGTGTCCTTTTGTGGCGCTGTTGTGTGTAACTAATTTATTATCTTGTAGAAATTAATCTTGATATCTTGACTTGGTTTTTTTTGGATCTTTTCGGTTGGTGTTTCTTTTTTTTTTGGTGTGTTCTTTGTTTAGTTCCAACAGAAAAATATTCTGTTGGAGACTCTATTGAAGGGGGCTTGACGACTTTGTATGTGAACGGAAAGGAATAGTCAGACAGACGAATAGCTAAACAAACATACCTTCAGACAAATTTGCGTTTACACATCTGCGTAATACTAATGTAAAGTCAGGCACGTATTTAACTCGACCCTCCGATGGCAGGCAGGCCAAAAAAAACCTGAAAACCTCAAATCACGAAAATGACGCAGTGTCCGTTTAATCGAATGAGATGTTATCTTTCATTCTTTGTGTTGGGGAAGTCTAAACAAAGATTGACATTACAGCATGTACCGCAATTTCTAAAAATTTGTACTGATGTCCGCCAACTTTTATTTACTTTGGCAAGTATGGACAAATCATCATTAACGTGTACAAGTTGTTCTTACGTTCATAGAGACTGCTTAAGAGCCGGTAGTAATTTACAATGGTTCCACATTACCTAACATTTTATGTTGACTGGTGTATGTAAAAGAAAAACGTTATTAAATTCTGTCGGACCAAACTTTTTATGCACTCTTCCATGAGGTGAGCATTAAAATTTCTCAATACAGCCGGAATTTTAATATGGAGGCTATGATATAGCAAAGTGCCATATTACAGCTCTTTCGCTTGAAAAATTCGGCTAAAACCTTCCATATACTAACCAGTAAGGAAAGCAGTAAAGTCGGACGGGGCCGACTATATGATACCCTTCACCACTTTGGGTATATTCAACAGATGAATCATAACAGATGTCGAATTTTTGAAGGACCATTAACATGAAAATGGATCCATAAACATGTCATTCTGTAACCTACACTAAAGTTTTCATTTGGTCAGATATAGGGTTGCTTCTTACAATGCACTATAGGTCAAACAGACCATTTTACTGGCCAAAAGTCGAATTTCACACATTGTCTTATCACTTCTTTTGAGTTACAATCGAGTAACAAATAAAACAAATAAAAATGAATTTTGTTTTTGCATAATCACTTATTCTATTATATGACAAGCTGTCAAACGTGAATTATTAAAATATCATAAAAAAATTATTCATTTGATATGTTACTTGTTAAGATTTAAAGTGGAAATAAAATATATGTATAACTATAAGTAAAGAATTAATAAGAAAGTATTCGATATTTTTCATCATAAAATGTACCTATACATATGTGTATGTGTAAAAATAGTATTAAAATAAGCATAACTTTAGAATGATCGCAGACATTTTTAAACTTTGAGGTTATTAAATCCGTGGGCAACGTTTGGCAGTTAAAATAAAAATTGATATTTGTTTATTAAACCGTCCTTAATCTAAATAACCTAATTTGGTTTTGCGGATTTGTGCGGGTTTTTTTTTAATTATTACTATTTTTGTATGTTAAACCATTTACCCAAATACGAATTAATATGAATCTGAAATAACTGGAGTAGAGGTAATTCTTATATTTCGCCTCAAATTTATTTTAATTTCATTATTATGTCACTTTTCATTAGATTTAAACATATTTCGAAGTTATTGTTATGAAACAGCTAATTTAATATTGACGGAATATTCTTAGCTGTCCATAAGGTACAAATTCATTCGACGCAGATAATGGAAAATTGTGTACTTCCTAGAGGTTCTTGGAGAAGATGCAGCTGAATCTAGGCAGAAAATGTATAAGGCCGATAGGTTACATCACGCTCGTAAGAGCAGCCGAATGAATAACATCTTAGATATTTACTAGAACCTTGGATACATTATATCCTTTAATATCATCAATTACTTAATCAAAGGCATTTAGCAGCGAAAGCTTGAAATGATTGAAATGTTAAAATGTCAAAATTCTATTGAAGAATTGGAATCTCTAAAACTAAATTCGACTGTTTTAGATATTTAATTCATCAATAGAATCAAACTATTAAAGCTGGAGACAGATGTCGTGATGAGAGCGTTGAGTTCAATGAAGACGGACTACAACGTATATAAATATTCTTAATGACTTCAATTTAGAAAATGAAACGGACTTCATTTAAATAGTGTATGTAATCACAGACGTAGCAAAGTGGAGGGGTGTCCTTGGTGCTCGACACCGCCCGAAATGTGTGTATTTATATTAAATTTTTCATGCAACAGAAAAATTTCAATTTTTTCACAAACACCAAACATATCACATAACCACCCCCCCTCTCTTTTCAAAACACTGCATACGACCCTGCATGTGATGATATTCCATAATTTTATTTATTCACAATAATAAAAATATATATATAAATAAAATGTTATCAAATATATGAATTAAACTATGTTTGTCCCCAAAGGGTTAATACATTAATGACTTAAAGGGTTAATTTCTAAAAAACATTGTTCCTTTATTATTTTAGAAGTTTAAGAAAGCTATTCTGGTTGAAATACAATTATTTTTTCCATTTTATGACTTTTGGCCACAAAAATTGCCACTTTGACCTATAGTGCAATGGGACAAAATTATATAAAGCAATGTAAAGGAAATGTATTATAGTAACTACAGTTCATTGTACCAATTGTGTGGAAATCAGACAAACTTTGGGTCTTTAGTGCACAATTTACACACACTCGGAAGAAAAAATATATAGGAGCTATATCTAAATCTGAACCGATTTTCACGAAACTTAACACACATAATTCTAGACCTTATTCATTACGCAATATCAAATTTCGTGCAAATCGAAATATATATAGGGACTTTGGTGCAACATTTACATTAAATCGAACAAAATTATATATGGGAGCTATATCTACATCTGGGCCGATTTTCAGTAAACTTAACACACATCATTCTAGACGTAATTCATTACGATATGCCAAATTTCGTGCAAATCGAAGGATATATAGGGACTTTGGCGCACCATTTACATAAAATCGGACGAAACTATATATGGGAGCTATATCTAAATCTGGACCGATTTTCTCAAAACTTGGCAGACATCACTCTAGGCTCAACTCAGTACGTTATGCCGAATTTCGTGCAAATCGAAATATATATAGGGATTTTGGTGCACCATTTACATGAAATCGGACGAAACTATATATGGGAGCTATATCTAAATCTGGGCCGATTTTCTCGAAACTTCGTAGACATCATTCTAGACTCAATTCAGTACGTTATGCCCAATTTCGTGCAAATCGAAAGATATATAGCGAAGTTGGTGCACCATTTACATGAAATCGGACGAAACTATATATGGGAGCTATATCTAAATCTGGACCGATTTTCACGAAACTTGGCAGACATCATTCTAGACCTAAATGATTAGGCTGTACCAAATTTCGTGCAAATCGAAAGATATATAGGGACTGTGGTGCACAATTTACATGAAATCGGACGAAACTATATATGGGAGCTATATCTTAATCTGGACCGATTTTCACGAAACTTGGCAGACACCACTCGAGGCTTAATTCAGTACGTTATGTCATTCTAGGCTCAATTCAGTACGTTATGTCAAATTTCGTGCATATCGAAAGATATATAGGGACTGTGGTGCACAATTTACATGAAATCGGACGAAACTATATATGGGAGCTATATCTTAATCTGGACCGATTTTCACGAAACTTGGCAGACACCACTCGAGGCTTAATTCAGTACGTTATGCAAAATTTCGTGCAAATCGAAAGATATATAGGGACTTTGGGGCACTATTTACATGAAATCGGACGAAACTATATATGGGAGCTATATCTAAATCTTGACCGATTTTCACGAAACTTGCCAGACATCATTCTAGACCTAATTCATTATGCTGTACCAAATTTCGTGCAAATCGAAAGATATATAGGGACCGTTTACATTAAATCGGCTAAATATATATATGGGAGCTATATCTAAATCTGAACCGTCCTTGGGCCAAACAAATGAGCTGTGCAAAATTTCATCCAATTCGGATCATAAATGCGACCTGTACTTTGCTCACAAAAATACATGGACAGACAGACAGACAGACGGACGGACGGACATGCATAAATCGACTTAGAAAGTGATTCTATGCATATTCTCAAAAGGAACCATGTGTCTATCTCGTTTCCTTTTGCCTGTTACAAACATATGCACAAGGACATAATACCCTGTACCACAGTGTGGTGAAGGGTATAAAAATGGGGCGCGACGTAGGATCTATATTAATAATAATTTGCACAAATATATGCCAACCTCCAAGCCTCCTCCATGTTGACGAGTTATTTATATGAAATATCAATCGGCTGTCAAATCATTAATACTTAAACCCATAAACGTGTGGATTTATACCAGACACAACATACCGCTCAAAAATATATTAGATCTAGGATCGGATACCTGAAAGAGACTTGTGGGGCAACGGAACATCAGCTCAAATACTCTGTGGCATGTTACACACATGGCTCTCGGCTAGTAGGAAGGACGGACCTGGAACTTTTTATTGAGCAACCGGGAACTGAAATTAACATTCATGTGCCGATTACAATACGACCCATCGTCAGAAGTGATATACTATAAACGTGTAACGCCAAACCTGTTAGCGCAAACACACATCAAAGTATGGTCGTGACCCACACGTGTTTCGCCGTTGGTTAAGGGGCTCATCAGGCATATTGGGCAATGTGGCTTACAAATGTCTTTACTTGATAAGTTGTATTTATGTCGATTATTGTTGCGAAATTGCATCTACGAATTAAATTCAACCGTGTCAAGGTTTGGACATTTGGCATCACACCAGAACAATCCTTTTCCTTTTATTTTAGCAACAAATCGGTACATTGCGCACAAATTCGTCCCAATCGGAAAAGCTTTAGTTCTATGGTACACCATTTAGATGAAATCGGATAAACATATATATGGGAGCTAAATCTAAACCTGAACCGATTTAAACAAATTGCGATTTCAATCCAATACTCTCTACATTTAAACAAAATCGGACGAAAGTATATATGGGAGATTTATCTAAGTCTCGGTTTCAAAAAAATTAATTTTGTATTTTGATATTATTCGAATCTACGCTAATTCAAGAATATCCCTATGAAATTTCAAGTGAAAATTTCGACAACTCTTGAAGATATGCCGATTTATTTTGCCAGCATCAAGTGACGGCAAGAGGGCTTCTTAAACATTAATCCCATAAAACAACAACAAAACAATAATAAAAATGTTTGTTAATTATTTTTCTTTTCCTTTAAATCCTTAAATATATATCTGCAAAGTTACAAACGTTAACAATCTTGAAAATTTAAAATCGTGAATCCCCTCAACATTCACGATTTTAAATTTTCAAGATTGTGTGGTGGTGTGATGTTCCCTTGAACCAATTAAATTTGTTGACAAATTGATTTTTTAAGTCAATGCACATGATCGCACGTCAAACCAAACTAGAAATATAGAACTTTCAAATTTAAATTTCAGAAAGTGTTAGGTAACACTTCGAGTCGCTTAGATCCAAATATATGTAGAAACCCTTGTTCGTAGTTACATATCACGAAAAATTTTATGAAAACAATTTGGTATGTTTAAACTGGAATAGCAGTGATCACTTGAGTTTTTTAATGAAAGGTTTTTATAATTGTTGCTTAATTTATGTAGTCTGCACACTTCCTGGCCGAAAGTTTTATACATCTTTATCCATCACTAAAATTTCCTTCTGATTCTGTTATAAAACCCACTGTGTCACATAGCGACATGTCCACCTGATACACATCTTTAACATTATTGTGTTCTGTGCGATAGTGGCCAAAATAAAAACAGCAACAACAAAAATTTAAAAAATGTCGGTTGTCTTTTTATGAGTTGCCGAGTTACAAACAAAAGTCCCTGTTTTGGCGCATTGTCAACTGTAAATGGCTATGGCTGTTTCAGATAAACAGCTTTAAATGTGTCGGTGACACCTAAAGCTGAGATTTTTACGACTGTCTATTGTTTATGACAACGGTACAACAGTCAGTTACCATCTCTTCCCCCACCAAATGCAAAATATAGGCGTCACGGAAAGCGAATAAATGCTCACGTCCTATAGTGAAAGTTGGAAAAAATTAAAGCATATTTTTAGGGTGCGGGCTAACAGAGGCTACCGGTAAATGGCAGCACAAGTTCTAGTGTTTTTTTTTATGTGAATAGTATGTGTGTGTGTTTCGTTCAACACATATTTCCAGGTGTGGTGACAATAATTTGAGGTTAACCATTTCAATGTTTATGGGGTTTGTCTGCTGCCATCCATGGTCATGTCCATGATAGCTGGGATGGGTACCTAACCCATTGTATAAAGTTTTGTTGGTCTTGTTATTGTTTTAACTTAACGCCATGGCCGCTTATCATCAAAGTTAATATTTGAGTTCATAAAGTTTGTACATTTATGCGCCATAGTGAAATGGAAAACAAAGGTAGAACAGAATGGGAAACAGGAGAAAACAAAACTGTTCCTCCGTCCCGACTAAATTTTATATTGCCACCACTTGTCGCCATTGTTATGGCCAAAGTGACAAATCCCATTAAAGATGAAGTCATTGTGATAACAAAAATTGGCCAAACACTACAGCAGTGAATTCGTAGCTTAGGGGCAAGATAACCAATTTCAAATATGTATATGAGAACAAGATTAAACAGGAAGTTTCAAAAAAAAAAAAAAAAAAAACATTTTGAGAAAGGATATATATCAGTGATTAATTTCATAGTACAAAGTGAACAATCTGAAAATTATTTCTTGCTGAAAATGTGTTGGAGGCCAGATTTCTAGATGACTAAATGAATAGATCTGATTGCACGAAGGTGTGGGATAAACTGGATTTTAGGAAAATGTAGGGTTCAGTTTGTGTGAGAGGTATATCTAAATGGCTAAAATTTAACATGTATAACTGGACCCATATCGACAACTGTTTGCTGACTTTTCCTATTCATCAATCATCATCTTTGATCATCCCGTATGCCGTTTCCTTTGCAAGTTTGCGTGACTACAAAAGGCGACCAAAGCTAAATCATCTTAATTGTCAAGAATATCTCCGTTATAGGGTATATATTAAGGTAACGTGGCTATTTCAAGGAATAACAATATCATCCATATAAACATGTGAAAAAGATGGTATGTTCGGCCGGACCGAACTTTTATACCATCCACCATAGCCTATGGTCCATAGGTAATTCTCAGAGTTACATCCACATGAAATTATACTACAGAGAATAACATTAGAAAGCGTGGCTAAACCTTTCGATGCGATCAAATAAGTGGAGCAATGTCGAACTTTTTTTCAGAATATCTTGAAACATGTTTTAATTTTTGTAGGAGAAATTACTACCCAATAACAATTCAAAATATGAAATTTCACCCAAATTAAAATTTGTACTATTATGTGGGGGTTATATATAAGATGCGTCGATATGCATAATTTTTGGTAGTGAGATTAGCTACCCAAGCAGAATCTAAAATATCAAATTACAGTAAATTCGGTTGAAAACCGTGCCCAAATATTTAAAATCCAAAGCATATGCTTATAACAGACAAAAGGAAACGATATACCCATGATTCCTTTTGAGAATATGCGTACAATCATTATACCCTTCACCATACTGTGGTACAGGGTACTAGGTCTTTGTGCATATGTTTGTAACAGGCAAAAGGAAACGAGATAGAGACATGGTTCCTTTTGAGAATATGCATAGAATCACTTTTTAAGTCGATTTAGTCGCCCGTCTGTCTGTGTGTCCATGTTAAATTGTAAACAAAGTACAGGTCGCTTTGGCACAGCTCATTTATTTGGCTAAAGGACGAACCCTATTGAAATTGGAAAAAATCGGTTCAGATTTACATTAAGCTGTCATGTATATTTTCGTCCGATATATGGTAAATAGTGCACCAAAGTCCCTAAATATCTTTCGATTTGCACAAAATTTGGAACAACGTACTCAATTCAGTCTAGAATGATGTGTGCCAAGTTTCGTGAAAATCGGCTCAGATTTAGATACAGCTCCCATATATATTTTCGTCCGATTTAAGGTAAATAGTGCACCAAACTCCCTATATGTATTTCGATTTGCACGAAATTTGGTACAACGTACTGAGTTAAGCCTAGAATGATGTGTGCCAAGTTTCGTGAAAATCGGTTCAGATTTAGATATAGTTCCCATATATATTTTCTTCCGATTTAAGGTAAATGGTGCAACAAAGTTCCTAACTATCCTTCGATTTGCACGAAATTTGGCACGGCGTACTGAATTAAGCCTAGAATGATCTGTGCTAAGTTTCGTGAAAATCGGTCAGATTCAGATATAGCTCCCATATATATTTTCGAATGCGACTGTTAGGATTCCATCTTTTGAATATACCCCAAGTGGTAAAGGGTATCAAATATTCGGCCCGACTTTACTACTTTGCTGACTGGTACTTATTATTATATGTTTTTTTATTTGTTTGTACAAGGCGCTGTACTACAGCATACTGATTCACTGACGTCAATTTTCCTTCTATTCGAATCAAATTTGTATATAGTTCTAAAATTTTTGCCCAATTGACTCGGTTCTTCAATGAGGAATCCCAGTCAAATTCTAGCCGAGTGCCTTCAGTCTAAGAACAGTTAAAAGAGCTAGTGTTACGTTGGGCCATGGTATTAAAGTGTCACATGACGTTCCTACTCTTGTTTCAGGAATTCGATCTAACTCAAAAGTGTTGATTGAATATCCTATTGTAGCCAGTACTAAGCTTTAAAACTTTAAATTCAATAGTTGCGTAAATAGTATAGTCTCAAACACCCTAGTTGATGTTGTCCGGATTGCCTCACATATACCTAGGTAGCCTGTTTTCTTGATTTCGTAGTGCTTTTACATTACATTTGTTGTTCATTGTTGCCCACTTGACTTCAGGCGCGAATTTCGAAATGTTTCATATTTTGGGACTATTTACATATATCCCGTATGTTATATGACCAAAGCCTGATAGTCGATT
>NW_026877575.1:0-22492 GCF_032173495.1 Musca vetustissima
CATAATCATCTCTAACCACTCTAAACCAAACTAAACTTCTCGAAATGAGTTTGCAATAATTAAATTTTTAATTGTTGTTGGTAGTTATTTGGTTTTGTTGTTAGCGTCATTGTTTTGAGTGTTCACTCTGAATTTGTTTGTTTTATTGTAAATTTTCCCTCCACAAATGCCCTGATGTACTCGGGCAATTGTAATTCTTTATTTTTTAATTATTTGTATTGTTGTTGTTGGAGTTGTGGTATTGTTGTTAGTTTTTATGTTATTTGTTTACATTTCAGTACTAATCTGTTGTTGCATTTTCATCGCTTAATTCTCCGACTCTCCAACATCGCTGACTAGACTAGATCTGCTTTTTGACAATCTAAGCCATCAGATATAAATTTTCACTGCATTCGTAATTAGTTGTGAACAGGTAAAGTAATTGGGGGTGGTGGTGTGTTGTTTGTGTGTGCAATGCATTTGCTTTATTTTGGTTTTAAGTTTAGACGAGGGTGGTAAAATAAGTTATGGGATATTCTATAACATTTTAGAACAACTTAGTACTTTTCGCACTTTATTATTAATGCTACTAATACTAAAACCGCCTTCTGAACAAGGAATGGGTATTGTGGGAAAATTACGAGGAAAACATGCGAATATCTGACTCGTCTTTGGGTACCCTATCTAAAATCTTATGAGCGACATTTGGATATTAGATGCGACCAATAGTTAAAATGTTAAAGCTACATTTTATGATGTCTAAATAATTTTAAGAACGTTTATTCCAAGTGAATTTCTCAGCTCCGTTTGTGAATCAAACCGACCTCTTATAAAATAAGATGTTCACAGCTGTAATGTAGTAAGACTTTGTTTAACTTTGAAGTCAGCACATGTATGTATGAATATGAACATGTTCTTCAGATATACGATACGACATTTCTCACACGATAATTATAATAACGGTTTTGTTTCACTTGATGTTGTGATTAGTGTAGTGTCAACTGAGTTTTCATTTAATTACATGAAGTCATATTATTGTTTGTAGGTGTTATATTTATATTTAATACGGATGAAGTGTAGAACGTATATACGTATGAAGATCTGGGCTAAGTTTGTCACATTCCTTCCTTACAAGGGGTTTTGAAAAATTCGTTGTTGGCATATAAAATCGTTAATATTCGATGGAAATTGACAGTTTACTTCAAATTTGAACGAAGACGGTAATAAGAGTTGCCATTTAGCTCTTGGTCCACGTTTCAGAATACCTACCTACCATACCAAAGGACTCTTGAAATGTAACTGTCTGTAATATAAAATCGTGATATGCAATTGAACTCAATATAGTTGTATATTTTTGTTATTTTTATTAATAATAAATATTTGATATACTTTAGTTACTGAATGATAATACATTACTGATTTATAAATTATTTTTTTCAGATTTTCAGAACACACTCCACGAATATTTAAACCAGTGAGCGGAGCAGTATAGTCGGACGGGGCCGACCATACGATACCCTACACAACTACCACGGAACTCAAATTTTGTGCGGATGTTTATTCCGAGCCTGGGCAATATTTCGTGATATTTGCACCCTTTTGCCCGATTAGTGGTAAACAGCTCCTCTTCCTCACACTGACATATTTTCCGAATATTACGAGTATTCAGTACAGCTATTGTCCAGATTCCCTTCACCGTGGGTTGTGTTGTGATGTTCGGCTTTCATTTGTGGTCCATAGATCGACTCGAAAATAACACAAAAAATTAAGTTTTTGGTCCACTTCATTCCATAATTATTATCTAATCATCACCGAAAATTATAGGCGTTGTTCTTGACCATACCCGGGACCTCATGGAACATTTCAAAGCGATCAGCGCTATAGTTCCGCCCTCTAGAGTGATAATGGGTTACTAAATAATATACGAATACGGAGATACCTGTAAATATTTAGTTGTAACTCCCACATCCGAGTACATACAACAATATAATTGGTCTTAATTTAAAGGTCAACCACTCCTCTTGGATATGTAATCAACTTCTCGGGTCTATGTCCTTCAGGGGCAAATATATAGGCAATAAAATACAAATTTTGTAATTTTTCACACAAAAGTCAGGGTCCATTTGACCCTCTAAATATTGACCGATCTTTTTCAAAACAGGCATGCTTATTCTTTGGTCCGATCCCCTTCTCCATGCAAAATTTCACGAAGTTCGGGCCATTATTGCGGCCTCTGGAGCGACCAGAAAACCCGAAAAAAAATTTAGTATTTGGTCCATTTCATCCCCTAAATATTAACAGATCTTTCCCAAAAACAATAGGGGTCTTCATTGGCCAGAACCCATCATACATGCAAAATTTCGTGAAGATTGGTCCATAACTGTGGCCTGTATCGTGTTTACAAATTATAATGGACAGACGGACGGACGGACGGACACACATGTCTAGATCGACTCAGCTAGTCGAGATATGACGATCGCGGCGTTACAAACTTTTGGGGCTGCACAAAGCTATAACACCCTGACAACATAGTTGTGTAGGGTATAAATATTCTCTTCCAAAATGTACGAATTAGTGTCGTCCACGTTATAATTTTATGGATGTTCAAGAATATAAGTGGGTCGGATTGTAATATAAAATACATATTTGACTCGGCTCTACCAAATGTTCTATATGTTCTATATTATATGATTACTATGTTCTGAATCCGTTGTTCTCCTTCCTATTTGGCCCTTATTAATTTTTTATTGGCATTTCATAAGTATATCATATTTGGTTAATAAGGTGGTCACCAAAAAAACGTAAACAATTTTTAGGTGCGCCAGTCTCCGCAGCTGAATTTTTGAATGCGCCGAAAAACACACTTCGCAACAGTGGATTTTTTCATTCCATTTTAAGATTAAAATTATTTCAGTTCTACAGTATACTTAATGGCTACAGTTGTAGCTTCAGCAAATCTAAAGCAGGGGAAGTGGAGCTCCTCATTGCACTCCAAGTATTGCTCCACTATTCCATTTTCCACAAGCTGGCTCCTTTCCAGAAAGTTAAGCACATATTTCGTCATGCAGACATCAATCCGGTTGAAGTCGATTGCATTGCTATCCAATGTTGGAATCACTTACTTATATATTAGCAACTTTACCTCCGAAGAAAGTCCTTCTCGCATACGAAAGAGTCTTTGGTAGGTAAAGTTCATCTCAATCCATATGGCGATTGAAGTCCAATCTTTCATGCAGGGTGATTCCAAGCTATTTCATTCTGTACGATGCTCCTATGAATTCAAGTCCAACCTTTATACTTGGCATGAATTTTCGGAAAATTTTCGCAGTGGACTTGGGTTTTGCCTTTGAAAATACAAATTTTCGAACATTGACTTTAAGTCTCCATTTTTTGAAGTAGTTGTGAAGTGTTTTCATGTACACATTCCATCTTCTTTCCACAGTGCTTCCAAAGTGGCCTCGTAGTGCAAGTAACACATCATCGGTCTATGTTAACAGCAGTCCATTTTCAGGACTGAGTATGTCGCATACGAACATGTTGTATAGAACCGGTCCACAGCACCCCTGCTTTGACCGATCGCTGTTCAGACATTTCATCTTCTACTCTCACACGAAATACTCGATTCTTGAGAAAACTTGTCACCATGCGATAAGTAAGATGATCGAATCCAAGCGATTGCATCTTATAAAGAATTAAAGAACGTCTTTATCTTTCCATCGTTGATTACAGTTGCCGCCTTGAATTCACTGCAGAAGTTAACGAGTGGTGCAAAGTTATAAATCTAAATCATCCACTACAGTGCTGGCAAGACTGCAGAAAGAATTATCCACTGCAACATCAGATTGGTGGATAGCATCCATCTGACTATTGCGGATTTTCCCTTCTGGGGTTTTCATATATCCACAAAGGTCTTTCATCCGCAATAGAGATTTTCACCTCCCAAAATTTTGTCGCACAGTATTATCAATAATGTTGAATTTTTGCTGATTTTATTCTTGAAATATTGGAAAATGATCCGAAATTCCATCGAAAAATCATAATCCTATTTCTATTTCTACCAGCAACTATTGCTCTTTTATGAGAAACTTTTCCGGACCGTGTTTTCTCATACGGCAACCAGCCGTATGATACCCCTTACACAACAACCACTGGACATTGGCTTCAGCGGAGCTAATTTTTTTTTACTCAAAAAGTCTTAGTCCATTTAATCAGGTAAATTTTGACAGATTATCAAAACAGACCGTTTTGCAGCAAAAAGAACAATTGGGTACCAAAAACCACCACCAAGAAACCCATGGTACGATCAGGAGTGTCGTAATGCTACTGATGTGAAAAACGCAGCGTGATGGAGAATTATCGGGAGAAAAGGAGAGAGGAGAAACGTGTTTTCAGAAAAAAGAAGAAAGAACAAGAAAAACGTGAGCGTGAGCAAATCGAGATGTACAGGAGTCAGAATGAAGTCCGGAAATTTTACCAACGAGTAAAACACCAAACCGAAGGCTTTGGTACAGGCACATCCTCCTGTAGAGATGATGAAGGAAACCTGGTGACAGATACAGACATCGTGTTGAGGATCTGGAAGGAGCATTTCGAAAAGCTTCTAGTATCAAATAGTGGCGATGAAGAAGATACCCCAGAACCAATAGGAGATGATGGTATAGAGTGTATACCACCTAGCCAAGATGAGGTCATAAAAGCAATTAATCGGTTCAAGAGGAGACAAGAAGATATGTGCCAACTATAGAGGAATAAGTCTCCTTCCCATCGCATATATCCAGTGTGCTGTGTGAACGATTGAAGCCAATGGTCAATGACATTATCGGACCATACCAATGTGGCTTCATGCCTGGCAAATCCACCATTGACCAGATTTTCACTCTGCGCCAAATCCTGGAAAAGACTCACGAAAAACACATCGACACATACCACCTATTTGTCGACTATAAAGCCGCATTCGATAGCCCTATCCGTTCAGAGGTGTTTAAAACCATGTCTGCGTTCGGCATTCCTGCAAAATTAATACGGCCATGCGGGATAACTTTAAGTGGCACAAGGTCAGCAGTGAAAGTAGAAAAGGACCTATCGGAGCCCTTTAATACCGAACGAGGATTCAGACAAGGTGATAGTTTGTCGTGTGATCTTTTTAACATCCTACTGGAAAAGGTCATACGAGACGCAACACATGTTACTCGCCTACGCCGATAACATTGATATAATGGGTCGAACATTGCGAGCGGTAACAGCCGCCTTTGAACAAATTGAAAAGGAGTCTGCCAAAGTGGGTCTGGCAGTAAACGGCGGGAAGACCATGCTGATGGTATCAACGCGCAAGATGTCCAGTAGACTCGGACCAACTGTGGAACTTGAGAACTACAGCTTCGAGGTAGTTAAAGACTTTATATACCTTGGTACCGCCAAAAATAAAACGAATGACATCAGTTTTGAAATTCGGAGAAGGATTGTGATGGCCAACAGATGCTACTATGGTCTACGTAAGCAGTTTAGAAACAAGGCCAACTCCCGCCAGACCAAACTCACACTTTACAAGACGCTGATACTACCCGTGCTATTATATGGATCAGAGGCATGGGTACTTGCGCAAGCAGATGAGGCAGCTCTTGGGGTGTTTGAGATCTCCGAAAGATCTACGGACCGATCTGCGTCGAATGAACCACGAGCTTTACAATTTACGGACATCGACATAGTCGGTCGTATTGAGCTGCAGCGACTACGGTGGCTAGGCCATGTTGTGCGGATGAATGAAAATGTCCCAGCTCGAAAGGCATATAAAAATGAGCCTACTGATGGTTCCCGTAGAAGGGGAAGGCCACGAATTAGATGGAAAGACCAAGTAGAAAACAACTTCTTGGAACGTGGTCTTCGAAATTGGTGGACTTGCGCACAAGACCGACGCGCTTGGAAATCGTTTTTAAGCTCGGCTTATGGAACAACCGTTCTGTAACAAGCCAGCTAAGTAAGTAAGACCACTTTCCCAATTTTAAGTATCGTAGGGTTCGGGCCTTAACCCTCATGTTTGAACTTGACTATAGCACCCTATCTCAATTTCTTCGAACGATTGCATGTTTGCTATAAAAACTTGTTGAACACAACTTCCTTGTTTTGGTATTCCAAGGAACAAAATTTGCTAATAGAGAAACAAGAACTTCCTTGTTAAATTCTCCGAACATCATCGAATGTACACAAGGCTGGGTATTGACGAAAAATAAATCCTCATAGACACACCCCTTTTCAAGGTCAGTTTCGAAACAAATAAATAATAAAATATTGCAAGACTCAAATACAAAAATTGTTGACCCTGCTCAAAAGTGGGTCTGATGTTAATAACCCTAGCTTTGAATGTACGTCCATACATTCAATCATACATACTGATGTGATAATTATACAAATTATGCACCATTTACCTTGTTTTTTTATGTTCATCTAACAACTTTTTGGGGCATGGCAGTTGTTGTTGTTGTGGTTGTTATTGTTGCTGCTGTTAAGACAGTTATTTGATTTATATCTTTAATTCAAGTAGAAACATTTCAATTTAAGCCAACAAACAATTTTTGGCCCAAAAAGAGGTAGCAGGCATGCCCTACATCAAACGGTCAGCTAAAATGCCAAGCAATTTGGATTAAAAGTGTGGTGCTGTTGTTGTTTATTTTGATTGGTCATTGCATAAGGCGATGACGATGATGATTGTTGTTACAATTTTTGATATGCAAATATTGAATCCCAAAAAAAAAAAATTAAAACAAATATTGTGGAAGTACCTGAAGTGAATGTTAATTTGCCCGTTTGGCTGTGAGGACTGTTTGCTGTGTGATGGCTCCCTTCTGATGAAACGAAAAAAAGAAATAATTTCAAATATTTCGATTGCACCCAATAAAATTGTAACACTTTAAAGACAGCAAAAAAATCCACAGCAAAAGTGTAGCAATGACCATCTAAAAAAAATAAATAAGTAAAACATACAGGAAACCCCAACGAATAGAAATAAAATACATTTTGACAAAAAAAAATTATTGGCAAAACTTGTTGAAGGTTTTTGCAAAAAATGAAAACCGAGAGTTTGCAAAAAAACGTATTTTATTTGGTTCGCTTATAATCACGTTCGATTTATATCAATAAAGTAGACAAACTAAATGGTTTTCTTTGACAGTTTTATGACAACACTTTTTTTGCCATGGATTGCTTCACATTTTTCTTTGGTCGCGAAAAAAGAGATTCACTTTTCCTTCCGCTGTTGTCGGGATGTAGGTTAACTTTTACATTTTGTGGAAGTAGTGATTGCAGCACGTTTTATGTGTTGAAATTATTTCAAGAAGTGTTTGCTTTGCAAGTGACAAAAAATCTCTAATTTATTGACTTCCGTATTAGACAGCAACATGATTATGTTCACTTCGTGCCAAGGTGTCAATGAAGGGTGAGAGTTGATAAAATATTTGTGGATACAAAAAATCGTTTTGAATATCTACCTATCAGGCATGAGGAGAAATCGATATTAGGAGGGGTAAAAAATTTACTCTTCAATTGAGGACTAATGAAGAGAAATGCTTCATTTCACTATTTATTAAACCAAAAGTGGCAGAACAATATTTAATTTGAACATTTGTTTCGAAAATTAAAGGATTCGGACCTGTCGTCCATTAATAGATGTTACTAGCTGGACCCGTGGCGCTTCGCTGCCCCTACTAAAGTGAATAACATAGGATAGTTCACGTAGAAAAATATTTGTATTTAGTTAAAATGCTACTATTTATTGATAGGTATTATAGTAGCCCCAATGACTGTTCGACTATATATATTTCGAAATGTAATGTATAGTACTAATACCGTAGCAGCTGTGCCTTCGCCTTCGGTTTGGTGCAGGCACATCCTCCTGTAGAGATGAAGAAGGAAACCTGGTGACAGATACAGACAGCGTGCTCAGGATCTGGAAGGGGCATTTTGAGAAATTTCTAGTAACAAATAGTAGCAGTGAGGTGGATACCCCAGAACCAATAATAGATGACGGTATAGAGTGTATACTACATAGCCAACATGAAGTCAGAATAGCAATCAATCGGCTGAAGAATAATAAAGCAGCAGGTGCCGATGGATTACAAGCCGAACTATTCAAGACTGGTGGTCAGATGCTGGTAAGGAGCATGCACCAGCTGATTAGTACAATTTGGCTAGAAGAATGCATGCCCAATGATTGGAACCTCAGCATCCTGTGTCCCGTGCACAAAAAAGAAGACAAGACGATATGTGCCAACTATAGAGGAATTAGCCTTTTTCCCATCGCATATAAAGTGCTATCCAGAGTGCTGTGTGAACGACTGAAGCCAATGGTCAATGACATCATTGGACCATACCAATGCGGATTCAGACCTGGCAAATCCACCATTGACCAGATTTTAACTCTGCGCCAAATCCTGGAAAAGACCCACGAAAAACACATCGACACATATCACCTATTTGTCGACTATAAAGCCGCATTCGACAGCCTTATCCGTTCAGAGGTGTTTAAAGCCATGACTGCGTTCGGAATTCCTGCAAAATTAATTCGGCTATGCAGGATCACTTTAAGTGACTCAAGGTCAACAGTTAAAGTAGGAAAGGACCTATCGGAGCCCTTTAATACCGAAAGAGGATTCAGACAAGGTGACAGTTTGTCTTGTGATCTTTTTAACATTCTGCTGGAAAAGGTCATGCGAAAGGCAAAGGTGAACAGAAATGGCACTCTGTACACCAAACAACACATGTTACTCGCCTACGCCGATGACATCGATATAATGGGTCGAACATTGCGAGCGGTAACAGCCACCTTTGAACAAATTGAAAAGGAGTCTGCCAAAGTGGGTCTGGCAGTAAACGGCGAGAAGACCAAGCTGATGGTATCAACGCGCAAGACGTCCAGTAGACTCGGACCAACTGTGGAACTTGAGAACTACAGATTCGAGGTAGTTAAAGACTTTATATACCTTGGTACCGCCATAAATAAAATAGAAAGATCACGTGGATGGTCCTTCAAATTGGAAGAGATGCGCACAATACCGACGCGCCTGCAAAACACAAGCCAGCTAAGTAAGTATTGATTTGAAGGTTTTGTTTGTGGCTGATCCGGCTGTTGGGATATGCGACTTATTAAAACAAAATGATGATAACCTTAATGTACAAGTTCCGATGCAGTCGAAAGGACTTGTAGTGATTCTAAATCTACTGAGTAGTTTTAGAATCTAAGATTATTGTTGAACAAGACGGACAACAATATAAATTTGCAACTACAACAACACAACGAGTATTCAGACGATACTTACGTTTTGTTGACTGCAAATTAAACACACTTCAAAACAATTTAAATCAATATTCAAAATATGACACAGTCGGTCTTTTTTATTAAATTCAAATTGTTGAAATTATTAATTAAATATTATTGATCTGGCGATCCACTGGTTTTACAAACTTCAAGAAGAAGAGTGACATTTTCTTTTTGGTGGAGATGGGACCTCATCGATAAATTACTTATCGAGATCGATGAGGTCCATTTCAATGTCATCGTCCAATGGGTTGGGCTGATTCCCAACATGCCGGGGCCCTTGCACTGGTGCAACAGATAATGCGCCCGCAATTCTCTCTAGTACTTCCAAGAACCTATTCATCCCGTCGGGTTGTAATAAATTTGTGGTCATTGGAAAATGTGTATTTGTTTGCACTGGAGATTGTGTGTTTATTTCATCTTTTTGTGTTTGTTTCTGTGGTTCATTGGTTGATTGTTGTTGGGGATTTTCAGTTTGTTTCTGGCTTGTCTTCTTCGTTTTGGCTGGTGTGGCTTGTCGTTGCTTTTTTTGTTGTTGGAATTTTTTTGCCTGCTCCTCATGCTCCTTTGCTTTCCTTTGCAATCTTTTAGCCTCTTGATGGAGCCTTTTCGCCTCTTGTTGATGTTGTCTTGCCGTGTTAAATTTTGCGCCGGAGCCTGCAGAGTTGACTTGTGTTTGCAGGCCAATTAATAATTGTTGTTGCTGCTGTATTTGCGATTCCCTTTGGTTGGAATATGGGTGGAATCTTGCTCCCGACACATGTGCACTAACTACGTTTGCACGAGTCCCTATTGCTGTTGTCATCGGACGATGAAGCATGGTGTTGTGTCTCGCCCCACACATTCGACAATTTCCTGTCCATATGCATTTTCGGACAAAATGATTGTGACCCAAACAATTGATGCAGTACTTGTGGGATAGTACTACATCCTCCCTCTGCTCTACAGACATCATTCTAAATGATGGACAAAATCTCAAATGATGAATGCCAAAGCACACTCTGCATTTTTCAATTTGTCCCATGTTCATGATTGTACAACTGTAATATATATTAAAAGAAAAAATTGCAAGAAATGTGTGCCATTTAAGGCATCATATATTAGTCAGAGTCATATCATTTTAAAAACACATACAACTTTCTACTAACAACCATTTACTGGAAGTACACACAATTTAACAATAGGACGAGATATGATACCTGTAGTAGTTTTTACATCAACTACTCTTACGTGGTCATCATGCCCTTCATATACTTTTAAAACTCGTCCCATCTTCCAGTCATTTGGTGGTAGAAGTTCATCTTTTATCAGAACCATGTCATTTTCCTTCAGACTCCTCTGGGGATACTGCCATTTGTAGCGTTTGTGGAGTTCCTGGATATACTCAGATTTCCATCTTTTGCTGAATGTGTGATGAAGAACTTTAACCTTTTCCCATCGATTTATAAGAGATAAATCGTCTAGTGGCATTTCCGGAGCAAATATTAGGGATCCACCTCTCAGGAAGTGCGCTGGTGTTAAAGCCTCCAAATCCTCTGGATCTTCCGACAATGGTGTCAAAGGTCTCGAATTTAACACACTCTCAATTCTAACCAATATTGTGGAAAACTCTTCAAAATTAAATTTTCTATCTTTCATTACTTTTTTGAAATGTGCCTTGAAACATTTTACTCCTGCTTCCCATAGTCCTCCCATGTGTGGGGCGCTAGGAGGAATAAACTTCCATTCGAAGCCATTGATAACATATTTCTCTGAAATTTCTTTGGAGGACTTTTTGATAAATTCTTGATACTCTGCCATAAGAATACGATTGGCACCCACAAAGTTTGTTCCATTATCGGACATAAGACATTTTGGCAACCCTCTTCTACCAATGAATCTTGTAAATGTAGCTAAAAACGATTCGGTAGATAATGTTGAACATGGCTCTAGGTGAACTGCCTTTGTTGCAAAACATACAAATATACACACGTAAGACTTTTGATACGGTGAATTTCTTAATGTCCCAGATTTTATCTGAAATGGACCTGCAAAATCTGCTCCTACATAAGTGAATGGCAAAGTTAGAGTGGTTCTTTCTAATGGCAGTGCTGCCATAATTTGACTTTTTAATTTTTTCTTATATCTTGTACAAACAATACAACCATTTACAACTTTCTTTATTGAGCGTCTTAAACTTGAAATGTAAAATTGGCTTCGAACGGTTGACATCATTAACGATATGTCTGCATGCAGCATTGTTTTATGAATGAACTCCAAAAATATTTTACAAAAATGCGATGAGTTTGGTAATACTATCGGGAATCGTTCATCATATGAAATATTAGCATAAGCCAAACGACCATTTACTCTTATTATGCCATCTTTATCCAAAAATGGATTAAGTGCGCGCAGTGGACTTTGGCGTGAAATTTCTTTTGAATTTTTTAAATCATTATATTCTTGCGGATAATGAAACATTTGGGTTATTCGGACAAGAACCAGTTTTGCATGGTTTAACTCTTCGTGAGATAGAATTTTCCCATTTGACAACTCTGACTTTTCATTTTTTCTTTGACGGTTTTTCATGCGGTATATATATCCTACAACCCACAATGCTTTGTTGTAAGACGAAAATTTTTTTATTATATAATTATCATCATCAATAATTGGTGCGCAATATGCAACTACTTTTCGCTGCTCTGGTGGATTTTGTAAAATTATATTTGATTTTGGCCAATTATTTGCTGGACTAAGTAACCAAATTGGACCATTCCACCATAGCGAGTTATTGCATAAATCTTCAGCACTGGAACCTCTAGTTCCAAGGTCTGCTGGATTGCATTTTGTAGATACGTGTCTCCATGCAGCGTTTTCAACATTTTGAAATATTATTGCAGTTCTGTTTGCAACATATGTATTCCATGTGGACGGATGTTTTTGCAACCATGCCAATACGATTGTAGAATCTGTCCACAAATTCACAGAATAATCTTTAATATTTAAATTGGAGACAACATATTTTACCAAAGCAGAGAGCAATACGGCACCACAAAGCTCTAGCCTCGGTAAACTTACTTTTTTTAACGGAGCAACTTTACTTTTCGCAATCAATAATCTTACTGTTGTGCTAGTCTCTGTGTTCATACGAATGTATAATGTAGCACAATATGCTTTCTCTGATGCATCACAAAAACCATGTAACTCAATTGTGCCCTCTAGGCAATAATTTATCCATCTTGGGATTTGTATTGAATCAATTTTTGAAAATTGATCAACGAAATTCTTCCATTTAATCAAAGTGGATGAAGAAACTTTATCATCCCAGTTAATGCCTTCTAACCAAAGGTCTTGCAACAAAATTTTTGCCTGTACGATTATAGGCGTTAACCAACCTGCTGGGTCAAATAGTTTTGAAACTGTTGACAAGATTTTCCTTTTAGTTATAGGGCCAATCACCTCTAGTGATTTCATATTATATGAGAATGAGTCCGTAATGGCATTCCACCGAATACCTAATGTTTTAGTTGAACTCATATCTTCAATTCTCAAAAATTCTTCATTCAATAGATCCTCTGATCGGACATTTAAAAGCAAACTCGGATGATTTGCCGTCATCTTTTTCAACGGAAACCCTGCCGAATGCAATGTATCAATTAATTGTTTTTGCGCCTCTAGCGCTGAAGCAATTGTATGACCTCCAGTCAAAACATCATCAACATATATCTCATTCTTTATTATTTTTGATGCAATGGGATATTTTTCTCTCGACTCTTCTGCCAATTGCAACAATGTGCGAATCGCCAAATAAGGTGCACAATTTATGCCAAAAGTGACTGTGCATAACTCATAATCTTTAATTTCTTTATGAACATTTTCTCTGAATAATATTCTTTGATACTGCCGATCAGATGGATGCACAAATATCTGTCGATACATTTTCTCTATGTCACCGTTAAACACATACTTATACAAGCGCCAATTCAATATTACCGACACTAGATCATTTTGCAATATTGGCCCTGTATGCAACACATCATTTAAAGAATACGAGCTTTTCGTTTTACTCGATCCATTAAAGACCACTCTCACTTTTGTGCTAGTACTTTCTGGGCGAAATACAGCATGGTGTGGTAAATAGTACGAAAAATATTTTCCATCATTTGTAATTTCTCTAGTACTTGTCGGCTTCATATGACCTAATGACAAGTACTCATTCAAAACATCATTATATGCTTTTTCAATTTCTCCATTTTTTCTTAATTTTGATTCCATGTGTTCATATTGCTTCTTTGCTTTGAATCTGGACGAATCTAAACTTATTGCATTGGGAAATTCATTTTTAAATGGCAATTTTACTACGAACTTTCCATCTGCTCGACGGTAAGTCGTGTTGGTGTAAAATTCTTCACAATAACTACCTTCTTCTGTAGTTATTGGAACTTGATCAATTTCCTCTTGTTCCCAGAATTTTTTCAATAATGAACTAATTTTATCTTCTTTGCGCTCTTCCACTTCTACTGAAGCTAAACAAATTTCATTTGTTCTTATTGGTCCATAGATGTACCAACCGTAACTTGAATTTTGCGCTATCATATTTCCCAATATGTTTTTCTTCACACCTTACAATATTTTTGGGGGATAAAATCGCTCCCAATTAGCATATCTATTTGGGCTGAAACCATGAAACCTGCTAGTTTCAAATCTTTAATGCTTCCTAAATCAGAAATTAATAAAGTTTGAGTCGGCAGCAAGCTCGTTAAATTTTGTACTATTAATGCTTCAGTTTCAAATTCTGTATTATTTGTTTCTGAACACAGCGTCAGAATACACTTTTTATTAGAATTTGCGACCACTGTTCCACTAAGTCCACTTATTCTGAAACTTGCATTCGTTTCACTATTTTATTAGTGATGATTGTCGGTTTTGATGCCGAGTCAATAAGTGCTCTAACTGTAAATATTTCCCCAAAATATTTTACTTTAACTAAAGCTGTAGGCAGCATAATATCGTCATGACTCACAGACACGTGTGTTTGCACATTGGAAGCTTGAACTGAAGTAGACGAGCATGGCATTTCATCAATAATGTGTTCAGTTGTAATAAGGGCATTTGTTTGTCGTCCATTAGATGAATGGAACGATGTTTGATTATCCCTTGTAAAATTTCTTGGCTGTGTAGACCTTTCTTCTGTCGTGGTTGGTAAATGTAATTTTGAGTGATGCTTTTTCTTACAAATCATGCATCTATGAACGCTGACAGCATTCTTGACAAACAATATATGTCCGCTTGTCAGACAGTTATTACACATCCGTTTGCCTCTGACAAATTCAATTCTCTGATTAACATTCAAATTATTAAATTTCATACAATTTTTCAAAATGTGATTTTTAAAACACATGACACATCTATTTGATTGTGTCGAATGAGCATTTTGATGCGATCGATATTCATTTATAAATGGTGTTGAAGCTGATTGATTTCTGAGACCATCTATTCGCTCCAGAACCTGATGTCTATTTTTTAGGAACTCTTCCATTTGTGACCATTTGGGTAGCTCTGAATGTGATTCGAGCGATTGTTCCCAAAGGGTCAATGTTTCAACCGGAAGCTTAGTTGAACATAAATATATCAAAATTGGATCCCATTGATCCACCTTAATATTATGGGCTTTCAATATAGCTAAACAGTCGCTAACTGTAGACTGAATTCTTTTAATGTCTTTGCTATGTTCAACCTTTGCTGCCCAAAGAATGAATAATATCTTTAATTGATTATCAACTAGAACCCTTAAATTTTCGTATCGCACTGATAAAGCTTCCCACGCTAACGAAAAATTCTGATCAGATAATGGGTAACGATCTACAATTCTACCAGTCTCACCTTTGGTTTTATTGCGCAAGTGATAAAGTTTTTGCGCTGGCGAGAGTCTGGGATGATTTCCATAAATTGCCGTAAACATATCTCTAAATGTTGGCCATTCTTCATAACTTCCGTAGAAGTCTTTAGTGTCACAAGGTGGCACTTTAATGCAAATTTCCGACATGTCAAACGTTGTGCCTGGTGGATAAACAGCTGAGCTGTGAAACAATGACGGATTTGTAACATCGCCTCCAGCGGTATTACTTTGACTTTGCATTTTTCTCTTATTCACAATTTGTAACAAGTTGGCCTTAGTAGATTGATATTTATCTCTAACGTTTTCAAATATGTCTCTTGCTTCCTGCTTATACGGTTTATCTTCAACTTCTGCTAGATAAATTAATTCAAATGCCTGTTTAACAATGTGCCATTCTTCCTCCATAGTTTCTAACTTCGTTTTTATTAAAAAATCAGAAAGATCATTTTCAGGTGTATTGTATATTTTAAGACACATTTTCATTAGACTGTCGGTTTCGTATTCGAACCTAACACAAGTTGTTGCATTCATGATTTATTATTAATTTATGTATTTATTTTATTTAAAAGGGGTAATTTATTGTTAATTTTATTTTATTTAATTATAGAATTTATTGAATATTATCTTTTTATAATTTATTATTATTTAGTTTTTGTAGAATCAAACTTTAACTTCCAATAAATGATTGTTTAATAAATTATAAAAATTAATTAAAATGTTTTTTTTGTTTTTTGTACAATAATTGTTTTCTCAATTAAAATTTTATTGAAAATATTAATATGTATTTATGTATTTTGTATTATTTTTTGTATTTAATTTGTTTAATTTTATTTTATTTTATTACAGATTATTTTTTAAATTTTTATTTATTTATTATTATTATTTTTTATTATGAATCACAAATTGTGTTACGTTCGTTACGTTAGTCAGCCGTACGTTACGTTACAATAACCTGTTCCCTTTTGTGAATACTACGTTTTAAACACCTCACATATGATCGACGGTCAGAATGGCAACTGACAGATCGATGTAAAAAACAACAAAAACAGACGATAATCACTTGTTCAATGTTGTAAAATGGCAGATGATCAAAACAAAGAACAAATGCCAAAATGATGGAAAAAAATAAAGTGAGAGTGATATTTAATAAAAATGTGTAAGTGTATGTGTGAATTTTAGAGTGTTATAGTACGTTTACATTTAACCGGATTTCGTTTACCCAGTGGGTTTCAATTGCCAATTCCTTTGCATATATGTCAAATAAATCCTCTTAAAGTAGGTTAACCCGGTGAAAAAGTTCTAGTGTGCATGCCGTTTTAGATATAATAGTAACACAAACTTTTCACTGTATATTACACAAATTACTTCTTTAGAAATGGCAGTGAGAATTTTTTGTATGTATATGAAATAACAACAAACAACACAAAGCCGCCACAACCAAACACAAACACAAGAAAATAGCAAAAACAAATTCTATTTTTTTTCGCAAATTTTTATTATTATTTTTTTTTTTGTTTTGAAAATTTTGTTGGCAAATCAGCCGATTCGTTATTTAAAAGGCTCCAAGTTCCGATGCAGTCGAAAGAACTTATAGTGATTCTAAATCTACTGAGTAGTTTTAGAATCTAAGATTATTGTTGAACCAGACGGACAACAACATAAATTTGCAACTACAACAACACAACGAGTATTCAGACGATACTTACATTTTGTTGACTGCAAATTAAAAACACTTTAAACACTTTCAATTCAAAATTCAATATGATTCTTTCGGTCTTTTATTTATTATTTTGTAAACAATGTTTAAAATGGAATTCAATTTTCTTCGATCAGGCGATCCACAGTTTGTTTTCAATAAACTTCAAGAAGAAGAGTGCCGTTTTTTCTTCTTGGTGGAGATGGGACCTCATCGATAAATTATTTATCGAGATCGATGAGGTCCATTTCAATTTCATCGTCCAATGGTTTGGGCAGATTCCCAACATTTCTTTTAGTGCTTATATTATTAATTTCTTATATTTACGTGTTTGACGTTTTGCTGTCATATTGTTGACATATAGCGCATATTTTCAGGCGCTAACAAAATTGAGGGTTCAGACAAGGTGACAGTTTGTCATGTGATCTTTTTAACAGCCTGCTGGAAAAGGTCATACGAGACGGAAAGGTGAACAGAAATGGCACTCTATACACCAAACAACACGTGTTATTCGCCTACGCCGATGACATCGATATAATGAGTCGAACATTGCGAGCGGTAACAGCCACCTTTGAACAAATTGAAAAGGAGTCTGTCATAGTGGGTCTGGCAGTAAACGGCGAGAAGACCAAGCTGATGGTATTGATTATTTATAGTAAATGATTGGATTACAAATATTTTTGGGAGAAACCGTAATGAAAGAAGACTTAAATATGAAAATATGAAAAATTTAATACTTTTTTCATGAAAAAATAATAAAAATAATTGATAAGTAAAAATATATTAAACATAAATACTATAGAAAAAGTGAAAAAATATAACATAAAAAATATACTAGTCAAATATATCTATTATATATAGCTGCTAACAGTCGTCCTAAATGATTAATTGAAGAATAAGCTATTAGCTTACGTAAAGAGGTTTTGTTTGACCCTTCTAATGAGCCAAATAAACATGATAAAACAAAACAAAAAAAATATTCAGGAGTTCTTATGTACCAATTCTGATTAGTTGGAGTCCCTGGACCACGAAAATACCTTTGGTTTTTCTGGGTCACTTCAAAAATTAGTTTTATAACGGTAAATGTGGAGAAAAACGTGGTTTCATAGATTTTTTCAATTTGTAACGCGAATAACTTCTTTTACTTCTAGCTGATTTATATTATTCGTTTTCTCTTTCGAAGAGTAGAATTTCTCCTTTCAAACAAGATATATATTTCGTAAATCGGTTGAGGATTGGCTGAGTGGTTGAAATGTGAAAAAATACGCATAAAAAGACAAAATTAATTTTTCTTCGACTGTACGATGAAATTATGATATCAAGCCGTATAAGTTTTATTATATTACGGGAAAGAATATTAAATAAGCTTTCGAAAATGAGAAAAAATCAAAAAAAAAAAAATCGGTTAAGAAATTGATGAATTATACACATTTTTTATGTAATTAATTGTTTAACTTTATATGCGTATTTTTTCACATTTCAACCACTGTAACTCGACCAATCATATTGTCTGGCAACTCTTGTTGTGTAAAGTCGAGTTTTTGTGTTGTGTCAATACTGTGTTCAAATTTCATTAAATTTTACTAATTATTACTTTGTTATTTAAATAAATGTATAACTTTTTCGTAAAATTGTCATTTGGCAACAAAGTAGAAAGTGTTACTTTGTGCATTTAACAGACTGTTTTTGTAAAATTCCAAACGAACGAATTCGAGTGACTTACGACCAAACTCGTTGGTTGGTTTAGTCGTAAGTCACTCGAATTCGTTCGTTTGGAATTTTACAAAAACAGGCTGTAAGTGTTAATTTGGTGATAAAGTCTTTATAGTTTTATTTCCTTACTTTTCTTTTAGTGCTTATATTCTTAATTTCTTATTTTTACGTGTTTGACGTTTTGCTGTCATACTGTTGTTGTCTTTTATCAAGCATCAGGCGCTAACTAAATTGAGGATTCAGACAAGGTGACAGTTTGTCGTGTGATCTTTTTAACATCCTGCTGGAAAAGGTCATACGAGACGGAAAGGTGAACAGAAATGGCACTCTATACACCAAACAACACGTGTTATTCGCCTACGCCGATGACATCGATATAATGGGTCGAACATTGCGAGCGGTAACAGCCACCTTTGAACAAATTGAAAAGGAGTCTGTCATAGTGGGTCTGGCAGTAAACGGCGAGAAGACGAAGCTGATGGTATCAACGCGCAAGACGTCCAGTAGACTCGGACCAACTGTGGAACTGCAGCTTCGAGGTAGTTAAAGACTTTATATACCTTGGTACCGCCATAAATAAGACGAATGACATCAGTTTTGAAATTCGAAAAAGGATTGTAATGGCCAACAGATGCTACTATGGTCTAGTCGTTACGCGAAGTAGTCAGTGTTACCCTACAAATTATGGAATTCTAAGACGATTTAGCCATCGGTTGTAATCATTCCGCTTTTCAAGGAAAACGTGATAAAAAACTAGAACCTGACGATAATGATTTATATCGGCCAGCATTTAGGCATGGCGGAGATGCCTAAATTAATAATTATACCTCCTGAAGGAAAGAACTGAAACACAAAAAAGATTATTCTTAAATTGACAGATTTGAAGGCTATCGGTCGTTCTGGGAGGGGACGACCTACATGGGACTCTACGTTATCCGCGATAGTCTAGAGGAACAAAGCAAGGGACTCTTCGACCAGTTAGACAGACTGGTACCGGAAGAGCAATGTGGAGACACGCTTCCGGAGGAACTGCTATTAAATCTTACCCTAACTGATAATGAGCTGGACACCACGGTGATCCCAGTCAAGTCAACACAGGGGGATTGCCATAGCAGTAACGAAGGAAGTGTGGACCCTATTGTCCGACCGACCTCCTGTCTGACTTCCACAGGTCCTGTGGCGGCATCAGCCGACAAACTTCAGAGGCAATCCGCAACAGAGGTGATGTCCGACGATGGGGAATCTGTTGATCCCCCGGAATCGGACAGTGCCTCGAAGATTGGGAAGGCCCGAGAAGTGACCGATGCGAAGCATTACAAACATGCTGTTTCGTATCTTCGCAAATTCGTGGGGCGAGGCGTGCATTTGATCTCGGAGAGGGAGGTTCATCTCATCAAGGGTAAGATGAGATATGTGAGGAAATTCTAGAGAATCTATCCTCACGCTCTCCATCGCGAACTCGAGATGGACAAGATCTCCCTCCCGAATCTCTCTGCTCGCACAAAAGTAGTAGAGTCGGCGAAGCCCACTGTCTCTGACAAAGGTGCTAAACCGACTTCTGACCTGAAGCCCAGTTCTAATCCGAACCAGTGTAAAAATGCGGAGGAAAAGGCAATTGAGGGTATCCCAAAGCAAATTGACACCCATAAGGGTGGTCAACTTGCGGAGGGCTCTGTCTCAATGCCCGATTCTGCGCCTAATGACAAGGGTGAGGCAAAAGCTCTGGGTGGATCCAAAAATGGTCGAAGCAGGAAGAAGGGGAAGTCAGTAAAGGGAGCAGATGTCGACCCACAGAGTAAATCTGTGAAGCGAATCCGCTCTTCAGAAGTTCCGCAACCCTCACCCAAGAAGACGATGACTTCTCGTCTGGTAGACCCTTCTACCTCTTATGCGACTTGCTTTGGACAACAAACTGCGGAGAAACGACTAAGTACGGAGAAGGCTTCAACCTCCTCTGGAAAGGCGACCTCCAAGGTTCGTAGTCAACGACAGCGTAAGCCGTATGATAGACCAAATAAGGTAGCCACTGAAGAAGACCTTCTTGTGGCGATCATAGAAAAAGCTGATCCTCAGGGCAGAATCAGTGAGAGTCATTAGTTCCTATTTGAAGGAGCCCTTCGGTCGGCTATGGTCTGTGGGACGGACCAAGGGGATCGATAGTTAGGTAATGCCTTCATGCAGAAAGGTGCCAAAATCATTAACTGTTTAAACAAGAAATCCAATGATTTCCTTGTGGAAACCGTTAATGGCTTTGGCGTGCTCTGGGAAGGAGCAAACCTTGCAGCGGTCTCCCTAGCGGAAATCCCAACAAGACGGTTCCTTTCAGCCTGGGTTCCCCCACCTTCTGTGGACAAGGAGCTCCGGCTGAAGATGCTGGCGCTACAAAACCCAAGCCTCCCTACATCGAGTTGGACTGTGGTCAGTCTAACTCCCTGTAACTCAGTAGAAGTGGGGAAGCTGCATCATTGCAAGTCCGCAGCCGCCGAACTACTCCTGTCCCTCACGAACTCGGAAGTGGACATTGCCTTAGTTCAGGAGCCATATATTTATAATAATATGATTTCTGGACTAAGGAATTCCAACTTTGATATTTTTGCCGCGTCCATGGGGGACAAGGCGAAAAATGCTCGATGAAATGACGAGCGCCTGCAATGTCATATTGGGATGCGACGCAAATGCTCACCGTTTTCAATGGGGTAGCAAGCACACAAACAAACGAGGTGAATCCGTTTTCGATTTTATATTATTCTATAATTTACGCATATGTAATAGGGGTAGTGATCCGACTTTTAAAGTTAGGGATAGAGAGGAGGTCATTGACTTTACCCCTTTCAAATCTAGATGACTCCGTCATCAGAAATTGGAGGGTATCTGATTAATGTTCCTTCTCGGATCATTTAAAGATTCTCTTCGAGTACTCTTTTGACGGAGATAGACAACAGCCTTATGCCTCGCCAAATATATATCTGATCCTTGATCTATGGATCTATGGAACGAGGTAAAGGTTACTTACATTCCTAAAGCAGGAAAACCAAACCACTCTGCACCAAAAGACTATAGACCCATTAGCATATCATCCTTTCTCCTCAAGACTCTCGAAAGACTGATCGACCTGGAGATTAGGAGTCGTATAGACACCACCTCTCTTAGCAACTCACAACACGCATGTATAAAGGGCAAGTCTGTGGAATCTGCACTGCATGAAGTGGTAGGCTATATTGAGAGGAACATGGAAAATTCAAATTTTACGCTGGCCGCCTTCTTAGATATAAAGGGAGCCTTTAACAACGTTAAACTTGAATCCATAAACCACTCACTTAAAGAAGTTGCAATTCCTGATACCCTGACATCTTGGATAGATAAACTGCTTATCTTATTGTAAATTCAAGTGTGGGGGATACAAAAATCAGGAAAACGGTAACTAGAGGCACACCTTAAGGAGGGGTTCTTTCGCCGTTACTATGGCTACTGGTGATTAATATTATTGATTATAATTAATATGTATCACCATTGTCCTAATGCCATCACTGTACATAAACAGGCGTGCCATCTCTGACGGAAGCTGTCAACTCTTTGTTTTGATGTTTGTTTTTTTTTTCTTTCTCTCCTTTTTTATTTCTGCCTCAACACAGTTGAGTGAGTGCAGACGTAAAAAAGAAAATAATTTACCGATAACCAGAACCGAAAACGAATTTGTCAAAGAAATATACTGCCATATATCAAAACCAAATCAATTTATTGAAATAAATTAAATATTAGTATTCAACAAATAAGTGTTTTAACTGCCTCATATAAGTGAATTTGTGAATTTACTAGACATAGGCGAACAACAATTCAACAAATCAACTGGAAGAATCATCTGCCTTTTGAGAGTGGCTGCTCATTATTGTTGTTGCGATCGTTGAGAAGAGTTATAAAA
>NW_026877576.1:0-2237 GCF_032173495.1 Musca vetustissima
GATGAGGATAACTTTAAGCTGCAGTTAAAGTCGGAAAGGAACTATCGGAGCACTCTGGCACTTTATACATCGATACAATGTTCGACCCATTATATCGATGTCATCGCGCAGTAAACGGCGAGAAGACCAAGTTGATGGTATCAACGCGCAAGACGTTCAGTAGACTCGGACCAACTGTGGAACTTGAGAACTACAGCTTCGAGGTAGTTAAAGATTTTATATACCGCCATAAATAAAATGAATGACATCAGTTTTGAAATTCGGAGAAGGATTGTGATGGCCAACAGATGCTACTATGGTCTAAGTAAGCAGTTAAGAAACAAGGCCACCCATGGTCTAAGTATGGTCCAGACCAAACTCAAACTTTACAAGACGCTGATATTACCCGTGCTGTTATATGGATCTGAAGCATGTGTACTTGCGCAAGCAAATGAGAATCCGTAATCCCGTCACTTCGATTGGACAATGAGACAAGGATCATAAATACGCATACAATGGACCTATTATTTTTTCCGAGAAAGTTTTTTATCATCGCAATATCTGAAATAATAAGTTACACTCATATATGTTTAAAACCAGTGAGCGGAGCAGTATAGTCGGACTGGGCCGACCATACGATTTTGCGGATTTTTATTCCGAGCCTGGCCAATATTTCCTGATGGTTGGACCCTCTTCCTTACACTGATACCGCGATGTTCGGCTTATAATTGTAGCCTACATATATACTTGAAAAAAAAAACAAACAAAATTATAGGCGTAGTCCTATATTTCCGCTCTACCTATAAATATTTCCGTGTAACTCAAACATCCGAGTACATACGACAAAAAATTGGTGTCAATTTAAAGGCCAACCACTCCTCTTGGATATACTATCTACTTCCCATAGATCTTCCTTTAGGTGTAAATATATACATCATAGAATACAAATTTTGTAGTTTTTCACACAAAAGTCAGGGTCCATTTGACCCGCTAAACATTGGCCGATCTTTATCAAAACAGGTATGGACAAAAAAGTGGGTATATTGGTCATAGACCCACTTTTTATACCAGGGTATAAAAAGATAATAATTGTTTATGGGTCCATATCGGGCGTGGATTTTATACAGAATTTCTGATGGGTTCATATGATTTTTCAAGGAATATTTTTAAGATCCATATAAGGCGTGGATTTTTTATACCCTTTACCACACTGTGGTACAGGGAAACGAGATAGACGCATGGTTCCTTTTGAGAATATGCATAGAATCACTTTTTAAATCGATTTATGCATGTCTGTTCATCCGTCTGTCTGTCCATGTTAAATTGTAAACAAAGTACGGATCCCATTTATGATCCCAATCGGATGAATTTTGGCACTGGTCACTTATTTGACCCAAGAACGAACCCTATTGAAATTTAGAAAAATCGGTTCAGATTTAGATATAGCTCCTATATATACCTTCCTCCGATTTAATGTAAATGGTGCACCAATGTCCCTATATATCTTTCGATTTGCACGAAATTTGGCGAAGCGTAATGAATTAGGTCTAGAATGATGTGTGTTAATTTTTCTGAAAATCGGTTCAGTATAGAAATAGCTTCCATATATATTTTCTTCCGATTTAACGTAAATGGTCCACCAAAGTCAATATATATCAGAATGCAGAATGACATGTTTATGGATTCAATTTCCTGTTAATGTCCTTCAACAATGCGACTTCTATCAGAATTCATCTGTTGAATATACCCAAAGTGGTGAAGGGTATCATATAGTCGGCCCAGTCCGACTTTACAACTTTCCTTACTGGTTCCTTACTGGTAAGTTACGACCCTACTTCCGCCAGCATACGAATTTTAAATGTATCCCTCTGTTCTGGACTTTATGCAAAATTTCTTCATTGAGCCGATTCGTTTGCGAGTATTTGTCAGTTATCTATACTGCAACACCCTTGTACTAAGGAGGCTGATAATGAATTTCTGGCATAGCAAATTTTCTTCCTCTATTGCCATCCGATAATTATCCACTCCTTTTTCAACTATGCCAAATCAACCCTAAATCGATATCGAAACTCTTCAAAGTTATTCGTTTTAATTTCATTCTTTATTTTCTGCTTATTTTATCTCAACATTTTTTGTTGTTGTTGTTTTTATTGTTGGCAAAATATTTTCGGAAAATCTTAAAAATAATATTTCAAATATTTTGTTTTGTTTCCCTTCGTCTTCGTCATCGTCTTCTTCTGCTGTTGCTTTTGTTTTTA
>NW_026877577.1:0-22857 GCF_032173495.1 Musca vetustissima
TTTTTTCATCCACACTAGGCGTGAATTTTTTTCATCCACACTAGGCGTGAATTTTTTTCATCCACACTAGGCGTGAATTTTTTTTCATTCACACTAGACGTGGATTTTTATACCCTTCACCACACTTTGGTACATGTATTATGTATTTGTGCATATGTTTGTAACATGCAAAACTAATCGAGATAGACCCATTGTTCCTTTTGAGAATATGCATAGAATCACTTCCTGAGTCGATTTATGCATGTCCGTCCGTCTGTTTATGTTAAATTGTAAACAAAGTACAGGCCGCATTTATGATCCGAATTGGATGAAATTTGGCACAGCTCTGTTTGGTTCAAAGACGAACCCTATTGAAATTGGGAAAAATCGATTCAGATTTAGATATAGCTCCCATAACCGATTTTCAGGTTCAGATTTAGAAATAGCTTCCATATATATCTTCGCCCGATTTAAGGTAAATGGTGTACCAAAGTCCATATATATCTTTCGATTTGAACGAAATTTGGCACAGCGTAATGAATAAGGTCTAGAATGATGTGTGTTAAGTTTCGTGAAAATCGGTTCAGATTTAGATATAGCTCATATATAGTTTCGTCCGATTTAATGTATGTGGTGTACCAAAGTCTCTATATATCTTTCGATTTTCGAAATTTGGAACAGTGTATGAATAAAGTCTAGAATGGGGGGTGTAAAGTTTCCTGAAAATCGGTCGAGATTTAGAAATAGCTCCCATATATAGTTTCGCCCGATTTTAAGTAAATTGTGCATATATATCATTCGATTTGCACGAATTTTGGCGTAAGGTACTGAATTAAGTCTAGAACGATGTGTGCAAAGTTTCTTGAAAATCGGTTCAGATTTAGACATAGCTCCCATGTATAGTTTCGCCCGATTTTAAGTAAATTGTGCACCAAAGTCCATATATATCATTCGATTTGCACGAATTTTGGCATAAGGTACTGAATTAAGTCTAGAACAATGTGTGCCAAGTTTCTTGAAAATCGGTTCAGATTTAGATATACCTCCCATATATATCTTCGTCCGATTTAAGGTAAATGGTGTACCAAAGTCTATATATATCTATCGATTTGCACGAAATTTGGCATAGCGTACTGAATTAAGTCTAGAATGATGTGTGCAAAGTTTCATAAAAATCGGTTCAGATTTAGATATAGCTCCCATATATAGATTCGCCCGATTTTAGGTAAGTTGTGCACCAAAGTTGCCATATATATTTTGATTTGCACGAAATTTGGCACAGTGCAATGAATAAGGTCTAGAATAATGTGTGTTAAGTTTCGTGAAAATCGGTTCAGATTTAGATATTGGTCCCATATATATCTTCGTCCGATTTAAGGTAAATTGTGTACCAAAGTACCTATATATTTTTTGATTTCCACAAAATTTGGCGTAGCGCACTAAATAAGGTCTAGAATGATGGGTGTTAAGTTTCGTGAAAATCGGTTCAGATTTAGATATAGCTCCCATATTTATCTTCGTCCGATTTAAGGTAAATGGTGTACCAAAGTCCTTATATATCTTTCGATTTGCACGAAATTTGGCACAGCGTAATGAATAAGGTCTAGAATGATGTGTGTTAAGTTTCGTGAAAATCGGTTCAGATTTAGATATAGCTCCCATATATAATTCGCCCGATTTTAGGTAAATCGTGCACCAAAGTCCCCATATATATTTTGATTTGCACGAAATTTGGCATAGCGTACTGAATTAAGTCTAGAATGATGTGTGCAAAGTTTCGTGAAAATCGGTTCAGATTTATGCTTGGAATATTGTTTCTTAGACACCCTAGGCGTGGATTTTTTAAGAATATTTTTCTTTCTGAGACACCTTAGGTGTGTATTTATGAAACAATATTTTTTAAGAGACTAAGGATATTTGAAAGAATATTTGTTTAAGAATCCATGAATTTTTATACCCTACACAACTATGTTGTCAGGGTATTATAGCTTTGTGCAGCCCCAAATGTTTGTAACGCCGCGAAATATTGGTCCTAGACCCACCTTTAAGTATACCGATCGTCATATCTCGACTAGCTGAGTCGATCTAGACATGTGTGTCCGTCCGTCCGTCCGTCCGTCTGTCCATTAAAATTTGTAAACACGATACAGGCCACAGTTATGGACCAATCTTCACGAAATTTTGCATGTAGGATGGGTTCTGGCCAATGAAGACCCCTATTGTTTTTGGAAAAGATCGATTAATATTTAGGTCGCTCCAGAGGCCGCAATTATGGCCCAAACACCGCGAATTTTTGTATGGAGAAGGGGATCGGGCCAGAGAATAAGCATGGATGTTTTGATAAAGATCGGTCAATATTTAGCGGGTCAAATGGACCCTGACTTTTGTGTGAAAAATGACAAAATTTGTATTCTATGGCATATATATTTACTCCTGGAGGATGTAGGCCCGAGGAGTTGATAATATATCCAAGAGGAGTGGTTGGCCTTTAAATTGATACCAAATATAGTGATGTATCTACTCAGATGTGGGAGTTACAGTCAAATATTTACAGGTGCTTAGGTATTCAGATATTATTTAGTAACCCATTACCACATTAGAGGGGGAAATATCGCGCTGATGGCTTTAAAATTTTTCATGAAGTTCCAGTTAAGGTCAAGAACAACGCCTACAATTTTCGGTGATGATCAGATTAAAATTTTGGGATGAAATGGACCGAAAACTTAATTTTTTGTGTGTTTTCGAGTCGAGTATAATCCGAAAATCACAACACAACCCACCGTGAAGATAATCTGGACAAGTAATTAGAATGACTGTACTGAATATTCGAAAAAGTAAGGAAGAGGTGTTGTTGACCTCTAATCGGGCAAGAGGGGGCACATATCACGAAATATTACTCAGACTCGGAATAAACATCCTCAGAAAGTTAGAGTTCGTGGTAGTTGTGTAGGGTATCGAATGGTCGGCCCCGTCGACTATACTGCTCCGCTCACTGGTTTAATTTTTAACATTGATTTTTTTCAAGAATATGAATAGATTTTTAAAAAAATACTTTATCCGAACTAACCTATTCGTGAAGTTTTTAAAGAATATTTTTTCTCAGCCACCAGACGTGCAATTTTAAGGAATATTGTTCTAAGAGACAATCGATCTTTAAGGATATTTTATTGAAATACTATTGTATTTAATATTGTATTAATTGCAGCAATTTTCAACCCTTCAGGTTTAATTGCAATACTTGGGTGGCGTATGATGAATGCTTAGCCGAATTGTTAATAATAATACGCAATTTGGTACCATTAGTCCACTTCTCTTAGTCTTAGATTTTAAAATGCCGTATTTTAGTTTTTTGTTTCAAGATTATTTCCATTGTAGCCCTTTAGAGTAGGCTAGGGATGGTTTAGTTCAAAAGGAAAAAAGCCCCTTTGAGTGTAATTGAGATTTTCCTGTTAACACCATTTACTCTCTTCTCTGGCATTGTTCAGATGCCATTGTTGAGTAATAACACCGTTCTAATTGCATGAATGCAAAGGATTAGCCAACTTTTCTTTTTTCTAAAAAAAAACAAAAACAACAAAAAATATATAATTGTTTTGTTTTCCATTTTTATTTTCTCATTCTAGGACATTTCACCCATGGAGCATGATATGATGGTGTCGAATGGTCTGGGCAGCATTGCGCTGCGACGTGATGATGACTATCGCATACGGATAATGAGAAGTAAGTTTTGTTGTTTGTCCTGTGTGAGTTTGTGTCCGTGTGTCTCTCTATCTGTGTGTGTGTGTGTGTGTGAGTTTCGGCTTGACTTTTGTTTTTATAAAAATTCACTAAATAATTATTACAGTTGCATTTTACCAAGACTGCAATTTGTTTTTGTAGTTTAATGGATGTCGTTGTTGTTGTTGTTTGTTTGTTGCAGAAAGCACAATACCAAAATAATTGCTTACATTTTCAAATGACTTACCCGCTAAAATCCTTTTTTTAATTAACTGCTGTTGCGACATGGCATAGCAATGCCGCGATGGGGTCGAATGCATTGCCAGGATTATTTATGGTGCCAAAAAAAAAAAAAAAAAAATAAATGGATGGTTGCTAAGGGTAGACTACCCATCATTGGGCTTTTTAGGGTGTTTTTATTTTTAAATAAAGAGTCAATGGTGTGTATGCAATGTTGGAAATGTAATGAAATAATTAAATCCCTATGAGAAATTATAAAAACGTTATCTATGCTAAATTAATTTATTAAAAAAAAATATTTTTTTAAGAAACTTTTTAACCACCAGCATAGTTTTAGTCGTGGATTTTTTAAAAAATATTATTTCACGGACCACCACATTTTTTTCCAGGATTATCAGATTTATAAGAGTGGATTTTTATATCCTTCACCACACTGTGTGTAACAGGCAAAAGGAAACGAGATAGACCAATGGTTCCTTTTGAGAATATGCATAGAATCACTTTTTAAGTCGATTTATGCATGTCCGTCCGTGCGTCTGTCCGTCTGTCCATGCTAAATTATGAACAAAGTACAGGTTGCATTTTTGATTCGAATTGGATGAAATTTGGCACAGCTCCTTTATTCTGCCCAAGGACGAAATTGGAAAAAAATCGGTTCAGATTTAGATATAGCTCTTATATATATTTTCGTCCGATTTAAGGTAAATGGTGTACTAAAGTCCCTATATATCTTTCTATTTGTACGAAATAAGGTCTAGAACGATGTGTGTTAAATTTTGGTTCAGATTTAGATATAGCTCCCATATATTTTTTTGTCCGATTTAAGGTAAATAGTGCACCAAAGTCCCTACATATCTTTGATTTGCACGAAAGTTTGCATAGCGCACTGAACTAGGCATAGAATGATGTGTGTCAAGTTTCCGGAAAATCGGTTCAGATTTAGATATAGCTCCCATATATATTTTCGTCCGATTTAATGTAAATGGTGCACCAAAGTCCCTTAATATCTTTCGATTTGCACGAAAGTTGGCATAGCGTACTGAATTAAGTCTAGAACGATGTGTGTTAAATTTCGTGAAAATCGGTTCAGATTTAGATATAGCTCCCTTATATATTTTTGTCCGATTTTAGATAAATAGTGCACCAAAGTCCCTATATATCCTTCGATTTGCACGAAAGTTAGCATAGCGCACTGAATTGAGTATAGAATGATGAGTAGTCAGTTTCGGGAATATCGGTTCAGATTTAGATTGATATATTTTCTTCCGATTTAAGGTAAATAGTGCACCAAAGTCCCTATATATCCTTCGATTTGCACGAAAGTTGGCATAGCGCACTGAATTGAGTCTAGAACGATGAGTGGTGAGTTTCGTGAAAATCGGTTCAGATTCAGATATAGCTCCCATATATATTTTCGTCCGATTTTATGTAAATGGTGCACCAAAGGCCCTATATATCCTTCGACTTGCACGAAAATGTGCATAGCGTTCTGAATTAAGTCTAGAACGATGTGTGTTAAATTTCGTGAAAATCGGTTCAGATTTAGATATAGCTCACTTATATATTTTCGTCCGATTTTTGGTAAATAGTGCACCAAAGCCCTATATATCCTTCGATTAGCACGAAATTTGGCACATCGTACTGAATTAAGCCTAGAAAGGTGAGTGGTGAGTTTCGGGAATATCGGTTCAGATTTAGATATAGCTCCCATATATATTTTCGTCCGATTTAAGGTAATTAATGCACCAAAGTCCCTAAATATCTTTCGATTTGCTCGAAAGTTGGCATAGCGCACTGAATTGAGTATATAATTATGAGTGGTGAGTTTCGGGAATATCGGTTCAGATTTAGATATAGCTCCCACATATATATTTTCGTCCGATTTTATGTAAATGGTGCACGGAAGTCCCTATATATCCTTCGATTTGCACGAAAGTTGACATATCGTACTGAATTGAGTATAGAATGATGAGTGGTGAGTTTCGGGAATATCCCAAAATTTTTTATGTAAATGGTGCACGGAAGTCCCTATATATCTTTTGATTTGTACGAAATTTGGCACAGCGTACTGAATTAAGTCTAGAAGGATGTGTGTTAAATTTCGTGAAAATCGGTTCAGATTTAGATATAGCTCCCAATATATATTTTCGTCCGATTTAATGTAAATGGTACCCGGAAGTCCCTTTATATCCTTCGATTTGCACTAAATTTGGCACATCGTACTGAACAAGTTTAGAAAGGTGAGTGGTGAGTTTCGGGAATATCGGTTCAGATTTCGATTTAGCTCCCACATATACATATATATTCGTCCGATTTTACCTTAATGGTGCACCAAATTCCTAATGTTTGTCCGATAAACATGAAATTTTGCACAACGTATCAAATTGAGACTTGAATGACATTATTGCGTTTTGTTAAAAATGGAACAGATGCAGCCATAGCTTCCACATTTACTTCGAACGGGTGCCTGATTGAAATTACTCTAAATCTGCCCGAATAAAATTAAATTTATCTTAGGTTGCCGAAAGACATGGGTGTATATTTCTTCGATTGGCATGCAATTGTACATACATACATATGTACAATATACCCAAGTGCTGAAGGTATCATATAGTCGTCCCAGTCCGATTTTACTACTTTCCTTACTGGTTTAAGAATAGTTTTTTTTCAAAACCGCCGGATTTATAAACGTGGATTTTTAAATATTATTTTTTCAAGAAATCTCGTATTTTCAATTGCAAACAGACTTATACATTTCAATGTAAATTTATTACATAAGTTCAAAAACATCTTATTTTGCGGCCATTTACGCCTCCAACCAAAAACTAGCCCAAATAACTAAAGTTGGTCCTGAAAAAGGGGCGTTTTGTTATGATTCAAAAGATGTTATTGACATTTTTTCCTTTTTTAATACAAAAGTTATTTATAAAAGTTCCAAAAAACTCCCTTTTCTTTATTTTCTTCTAGGAAAAAATGGAAATTTTGTTCGTTATATGTTTACGTGACAACAAAATACAAATAAATATGGTCAAAATATTTTGTTTGCGATTTTATTATTTTCGATTTCATAGATGGCCATTGTGATTGACTTTTGTTTGGAAATAAACATAAATTCTTTTATAGAAATGCATAATAATATTTTGTTGAACAAAATATATTACCATTTGTATATTAAAATCATATTACTTTACTACTATACTTTGGGTGTATATGGGGTACTCCGCGCTTAAATTGTTTAGTGTGGTTTTTTTTTTAAATTATACTTTAAAAAAAAAAAAAAAATATATATATATATATATATATAATCTTATTTTTCTACGATCTGAAGTTTCTATTTTCAATCCGATGTTCGTTCAAAACGGTACAGAGCATTCAAGTCGTGCCTGAAGTCATAATGAAAGATCGATGAAGTCATTAGTCGAAGAATTACATACAGTGAGATAGAAACATCATTCCCCTTGGACCCCGCACACTTTTACTATCGTTCAAAAAAAAAAAAAACTCCATTTGATTGGTTCAAAAAAAAAAAAAAAAAAAAAAAATGTTGGCAAAAATACGATCTAGGCCCTTCAAAAAACATTTATAAGATCATCACAGGTGAGGAGTCATGGGTCAATGCCTATGACCCTAAAACAAAACAGCCATTGATGTTGTGAGGGTCTTCGAAATTATTTTCGCATTTATGATCCGAATTGGATGAACTTTGGCACAGCCCATTGGATTGGCCCAAGGACGAACCCTATTGAAATAGGAGAAAATCAGTTCAGATTTAAATATAGCTCCCATATATATTTTCGTCCGGTTGTTGTTTTAGACCCCAAATTATTTTCACATGGTTATATTTCTTCAAATTATAAATCGTTTCACTGATTCCGGTACCTCCACGACAAAAAGGCACAAAATTTGGCTGAAACATAATCATCATGCCACCATAATATATTTACTAAACCTATATTATCACCAACTATGTTTATACCCTACACAACTATGTTGTCAGGGTATTATAGCTTTGTGCAGAAATATTGGTCCTAGACCCACCTTAAAGTATACCGATCGTCACACCTCGACTAGCTGAGTCGATCTAGACATGTGTGTCCGTCCGTCCATTATATTTTGTAAACACGATACAGGCACAATTATGGACCAATCTTCACGAAATTTTGCATGTAGGATGGATTCGACCCAATGAAGACCCCTATTGTTTTTGGAAATGGACCAAATACTTAATTTTTGTCAGTTTTTCTGGTCGCTCCGGAGAATGCAATTATGGGCCAAACATATCGAATGTTTACATGGAGAAGGGGATCGGGCCAAAGAATGATCATTCTTTGTAAAGAATGTTTTGATAAAGATCGGTCAATATTTAGCGGCTCAAATGGACCCTGACTTTTGTGTGAAAAATTACAAAATTTGTATTCTATGACATATATATTTACTCCTAAAGGACATAGACCCGAGAAGTTGATAATATATCCAATATAAGTGATTGACATTTAAATTGATACCAATTATATTGCCGTATGTACTCGAATGTGGGAGTTACACTTAAATATTCACAGGTGCTTATGTATTCAGATATTATTTAGTAACACATTACCACACTAGAGGGCGGAAATATAGCGTTGATCGCATTGAATTTTTCCATGAGGTTCAGCTATGGTTAAGGACATCGCCTAAAATTTTCGGTGATGATCAGATAAAAATTTTGGGATAAATTGGACCGTAAACTTAATTTTTTTTTGTATTTTTCGAATCAATCTATAGGCCACCACTGTGCCGAACATCTCCATACAACCCACGGTGAAGACAATCTGGGCAAGTAATTAGAAGGGCTGTACTGAATATTAGAAATATTCGGAAAATATGTCAGTGTATGGAAGAGGTGTCGTTGACCTCTAATCGGGCAAGAGGGTGCAAATGTCACGAAATATTGCCCAGGCTCGGTATAAACATTCGCATAAGGTTAGATTTTCGAGGTAGTTGTATAGGGTATTGTATGGTCGGCCCCGTCCGACTATATTGCTCCGCTCACTGTTTTTTTATGTTCCATTGTTTGAAAATTATTAACACTTTGACGGACAGTAGAAACAAGTGAAATTCGAAAACATGACACTAGGCTTCTACTTGTGCGCTGGTAAATGCACATTTGTGCTGCTATAGCAGCACAGTTAGGATTTAAAAGAAAATGTTTTTTCCAATGGTTCCAGTACCTCCCCCACAAAGGCCCCCCAAATGGGAACAATTTGAATTTGCACATCGTAATATTTTGAACCAAACCTAGATATAGTTCGAAGATGGAAACCAACGGTCCACTGCATTATATGAAATGAACAGAATATCCCATTTGATCCATTAATTGCATAACGTAATTTTTTACATTAAATCCTAGAAGGGGACCTGTAGCGCAACTTGATAAAACCATAAAATACATTTATTTCGTTTTGTGCTCATTTTACGAATGAATTTATGGCGATAAATTCTTTACCAAACGAGCATTCGCCAAAGAATGTTCGCACACACATCACAAACGAGTGAGAGCACAAAACAACGATCGTTCGTTTCGTTTGGTGGTTGATTTTCTTTCTGACATTCTCTCACGAATGAAAACAAACATTCTAAAAACGAGATAGACACATGGTTCCTTTTGAGAATCACTTTCTGAGTAGAATTACGCATGTCCGTCCGTGCGTCCGTCTGTCCGACCGTCCATGCATTTTTGTGAACAAAGTACAGGTCGCATTTATGATCCGATTTGGATGAAATTTGGCATATGTCACTTATTGGGACCAGGGACGAACCCTATTGAAATTGGAAAAAAACGGTTCAGATTTAGATATAGTTCCCATATATATTTTCGTCAGATTTAATGTAAATGGTGCCCCAAAGTCCCTATATATCTCTCGATTTGCACTAAATTTGGTACAGCGTAATGAATTAGGTCTATAATGATGGGTGTTGAGTTTTCTGAAAATAGGTTCAGATTTAGATATAGCTCCCATATATATTTTCGTCCGATTTAATGTGTATGGTGTACCAAAGTCCCTATATATCTTTCGAATTGCACCAAATTTGGCACAGCGTAATGAATTAGGTCTAGAATGATATGTGTTAAAATTCCTGAAAATCGGTTCAGATTTATATATAGCTCCCATATATTTTCGTCCGATTTAATGTAAATGGTGTACCAAAGTCCCTATATACGACGCTTGCAACGAAATTTTATCGTTTGTGAATTTTTCGTACAATGCGAACATTCGCGGGAGATTGCAAATGCTTGTTCAATCATTGTGACTTTATCATTCGCGATAAATTGAAAATATTCGAATTCTCGCCATGAGTATTCGTGAGAAAGAGCGTATTTTAATCATTCTTCGCACCTAGCTATATAGACCCGTCAACTCTCGTATCTTTTCCACATATTGTCACAATTTTTTAAAAAATATAAATGTATTAAAAGAACTGATATTTAGTGATTCCGAGTACAAAATAGCATATAAAATTCAGGATAAGGGTATATGGGAAATTACAAAATTCTTTTAAAATTCCATAAAAAAAAATTTGAAAAATTTTTTTGCGAGCACATTCATGATTTTTTCTACATAGGTTAAGAAAAATATGCTGATTCGAAATATGTTCGCGTTCACAAATTCGGATGCTGCGCACAAAAGTTATAGGGATTTTAAATCTTGTATTTCAAATATAAATTAAATTAATTTCTATTTGTTGTAATTCGCGAATTTCTTCACAAATGGTTAAACACACTTGTTTTCTTTGCATACTTGTCAAATCACATTGAATTACGGTTAAATTGTGGCGAAAAACAAATAGAAGCATGAAGATATCTGAAAATAAAATAAATTAATTTTTTACTTAAATCGAAATGTTTTTTGAATTTTCGTTTTTATACCCTTCACCACACTGTGGTACAGGGTATTATGTCTTTGTGCATATGTTTGTAACAGGCAAAAGGAAACGAGATAGACACATGGTACCTTTTGAGAATATGCATAGAATCACTTTCTAAGTCGATTTATGCATGTCCGTCCGTCTGTCCGTCTGTCTGTCTGTCCATGTATTTTTGTGAGCAAAGTGCAGGTCGCATTTATGATCCGAATTGGATGAAATTTGGCACAGCTCATTTGTTTGGCCCAAGGACGAACCCTATTGAAATTGGGAAAAATCGGTTCAGATTTAGATATAGCTCCCATATATATATTTAACCGATTTAATGTAAACGGTCCCTATATATCTTTCGATTTGCACGAAATTTGGTACAGCATAATGAATTAGGTCTAGAATGATGTCTGCCAAGTTTCGTGAAAATCGGTCAAGATTTAGATATAGCTCCCATATATAGTTTTGTCCGATTTCATGTAAATAGTCCCTATATATCTTTCGATTTTCACGAAATTTGGCATAACGTACTGAATTAAGCCTAGAGTGATGTCTGCCAAGTTTTGAGAAAATCGGTCCAGATTTAGATATAGCTCCCATATATAGTTTCGTCCGATTTTATGTAAATGGTGCGCCAAAGTCCCTATATATCCTTCGATTTGCACGAAATTTGGCATATCGTAATGAATTACGTCTAGAATGATGTGTGTTAAGTTTACTGAAAATCGGCCCAGATGTAGATATAGCTCCCATATATAATTTTGTCCGATTTAATGTAAATGTTGCACCAAAGTCCCTATATATATTTCGATTTGCACGAAATTTGGTATTGCGTAATGAATAAGGTCTAGAATTATGTGTGTTAAGTTTCGTGAAAATCGGTTCAGATTTAGATATAGCTCCTATATATTTGTTCTTCCGAGTGTGTGTAAATTGTGCACTAAAGACCCAAAGTTTGTCTGATTTCCACACAATTGGTACAATGAACTGTAGTTACTATAATACATTTCCTTTACATTGCTTTATATAATTTTGTCCCATTGTAAGAAGCAACCCTATATCTGACCAAATGATAACTTTAGTGTAGGTTACAGAATGACATGTTTATGGATCCATTTTCATGTTAATGGTCCTTCAAAAATTCGACGTCTGTTATGATTCATCTGTTGAATATACCCAAAGTGGTGAAGGGTATCATATAGTCGGCCCCGTCCGACTTTACTGTTTTCCTTACTGGTTTTAGTATGGTTAAGAGGATACGGGTTTGCCTTAATCTTCTAAAAACGACGACGACGCGACGCTTTTTCCTCAAATTCATACAGATGATTGTTAAATATCGGTATATTCATCTGATAACAGTTTCGACTGTAAAAATGACTAAATATATTTCAGTTACAATACATAAAAATTATCAATATTTAAAAGCATGCAATTCGCGTATTAGTTGAAATCAGTTGATGCGCATGCGTTTTTCGTATAAACCGAATCAATGTCTTTCAATAATTATGAATTTTTCGATGTTTAATTTAGCGGTCAAAGTGTGCCGCTCGATGCACTTTACTATGCAAAAACCCTAAAAATGGCTAAAAATCGCGCAACGTGCATACGATTTTTATGCGCATCCGATTTCAATAATCTCCTGTGAAAATACGCAAAAGGACACCTATTTTAAAAGGTCGGTTAAGAACCGCGGATGTGCCTCCACAATCAATTTTGGATAAAATACGCATATTATTCGCGTATCGATGTATTTTTGACCTATTTCCACACAGATTCGCGAATATGATAACACAAGAATGAATGTATGTGAAATCAATTCAAAGAAAACCGCGATTATTTACGCGAATTTGTCAAAATAAGTTTTTGCAGTTTTTCCCACATTCAATGTACCAATATCCACCGTTTTATTGGACGGAATTGAACATGAATGGGCTCATTAGATCCGGCACGTAAAAAAACTAAAATCACGCGGGGTTCCACGGAATTTGAATGGACTTTCTTAATTTTAGACTCAAAAAATATGTTTTTTATAAAAATTTACGCACCAAAGCTACGGTGAGCACATTCATGGGATATACACTAAACGAATCAGAATCACGAGTTCTACAATCCTATAACTAGTTTATTCCATTATCTGGATGCGCATCCTAATTATAAGAAAAAATCAAAAAAAAAAAAACACGGAAAATCCGGCTTCAAAATGTCAGCATCCACTTTGGGTGGATGCAGTGATTATATCGAAAAATCACACATTAGAACCATATTGTTCATGGGGTATTCTGCAACTAAGTCATTGATCACATATTCGTGCGTTATGTAGTTTAGCCACAAATCAGGAAGGAACACAAAAAAACTCAACCAGTTTTTTACATTACCACCATCACAGTTTCCACGCAACTTATTATTTATAACCAATATTCTAAGATTTTGACAAGAATACTTCATTTTATAGAATTGAATTTAAATTATATGCAATATGTTCATATTTCGCGAGTTATAACATTGCAAACCTCAGCTTCAAGGAATTTAAAAGATGTTTGTAATTTCCCATATATCTGTCGGCAACAATGACTGCCTAAATTTTTTGTCAAGAACCAATAAACTCCAAGTGTGTTGTTTTGTTGTTTTTATTTGAGTAACCCTTATTGAATGCCTTTAAATAAGAAAAACCATATTCCCGAACCTTTTTTCTTTTCGTTTCCAAAACCTTTCAGCATTTACCTCACGTACCAAGCATAACATGTGGTTGCTTCTTCTTTTTTCTGTCGTTTTTTTTTCTCCATCACATGTACATGAAAATGTCTGTAAGTGTCCAAGACATGAAGGATAACAGACCAAGAGAACTGAAGATGCATAGAGAAAAATGGGTGTGCGTGTGTGTTTTCGTTGTAGGGGTGATGAGTGTATGGAACATGCAGTCGAATACCATACATGTGGCCATGTAGTAGTCGTCTAATAATGAAATTTGTTGTATTTGAAAATGCCAGCTTAAACATGTACTTGTCACATTTCACAACTCACAGCTACCTTTTGGAATTCGAACAAATCTTGCGCAAGGATGCTAAGAAGTCTTTGTCTACATCTTCTGGGTGGGTGGAAGTATGGAACTACTACTACCACAAAAACAACAACACTTAAAATGTAATAGAGTATTTGTTATGGTTTGCCATATAAAATTGTGTGGAACACACTCACACACACCCATATGCATAAAGAAGTATTTGAATCAGCCCATGGTAAAATAAGTTAATAAAAATTACAAAACATTTGATAGAGTTTCCCGCCCATTTAAAGGATGAATAAATTTTGTTGTATGTCAGAAGAAAGCCTAGCATAAGATGTGAAATTCCTAGAAAACAAACACATACATGCCCACATGTGTATGTTAAAATGTGTTTGTGTCTAATGGTGTTGTCTGGATCCTTAGCTTGCATCGCTTGAATGAGAAAGGATTGTTTTCTACAATCATTTTGTTTTCTTTAAGTTATTTCTTTATTTTGTTTTTTTTTGTAGTTTCCATTCTTCTTTATGACCCCAAGGCGGTGTAGGCTGTAATCGATTTGAAATTTATGGTGTTATTTTGAACACATTTCATTCCAATAACGACTGAAGCAATGCTAAAGGAATGCGAATACGAAACGAAAAATAAATGGCATTTTGCTATCACTTGCTAGCATTCCTCAAAAGCTGAATATTTATGTTGAAGTTTGATTTTGGAATCTATTTTGGGAGTATTTTAGTTGAAAACTTCGAAAGGGGAGTTGTAGGGTTTATTTAAATTTGAAACAAAATCGTGGGTAATAAAATACATTTTTGGCATACTAATGGAAATGCTAATATATACCATCAACCAGTTAGCGGATCAGTATATTCGGACGGGGGCGACAGCGTTTTCACTTCTCTTGGGAACGATGGAATCTTCTCTGGACTATGCAATTAAAAAAAATACACATCGTAATATCTACACAAGAAATGTAGATGAAGTCCGATAATAAAACCCATCGGCCCACCCCTTGTGGTGCCTCCTCCAAAATATGTGAAATTTTAAACATTTGTAAATTCAATCTAGCGTATGAAATTTCCAATTCGAAGGTGGTCCACCCCCCTGGTCTCTAGCCGCGAAAGTGTCAAAATTTGTTCATTGATATGATTCATTGATTGCACATCGTAATATTTTTTTATAAAACATAGGTTATTTTCAGACTAAGTGCATACTACATATGTCACAGGGTCCATCAGTCTGTCCGTCCTTCTGTCCATTGTTATTTGAAAACACGATGCAGGCCTCAATTATGAGGCAATAGGATGAATTCTGGCAAAATAAGGCCCCTATAGCTTTTGGTAATACTCCGTTAATATTTAGCGGATGAAATGGACCAAAAACTTTATTTTTGTCTGATTTCTGGTCGCTTTGGTCTCAGAGAGTAGGGTCCATAGAATAAGGATGACAGTTTTGATAAAGATCGGTCAAAAGGATCATCAAATGTAATATATGGCGTTTCTTTGAAAATATATAGGTTCAATATTTGGCATATCTCTCATGTAAAGGTCCCTTCCCCATCTTCGATATGCTGAAAGTCTTATCCGATTTTTTTTAAACTGAGTGTCTGTAATTTTGTATTTCCGTTTTCTCAGATGACAAATAAAAACCCTCCTGACAGACCATTTACAAAGATCCTATGTAAGTGTACCGACCACTTTTATGTGTTCTGCTCATGGTTTAGGATATTCGAACCGGATGAAGTTAACAATCATTGTTGCCTCAATCACAATTTAATTCAATATATTGGAATTTACAGGAAAATACATTTTAAATGTTCAGCAGACCTTTTATTTAGATTTTTGATAATAAAAATATCTTAGATGTAATATTTATTTATAGGTAGGTAATATCTCTGTCTGTTAATTAGATAATGTGAACTCGAAAAATGACATCGAATTGAAATTATGAATCGGAGAAAGTATATTTCGTACTAATACCCATGAACAAAAACGATTATTTTAATGCTGAGCCCACATAGGCTGTCAAGCATGTAATCAAATGAATATGAGTTTTAACCCTTTCAGTGTCAAAACAAATTTTTGTCGGAATAAACATCTACAATTTTGTATTTAAGATCATATTGTCATCATAAATGCAAACCGATGTAACTACAGAAAAATTCGAAATTGACTTTTTGTTTGATTATTGTTCGTCTAATAAAAAAACATGTTCATAGGATAACCGAACGGTACATAGGATAACCGAAAAATGGCAAAGAAAGGGAGTGCTTTTAAATGTCGAATATATTCGACAAAACACTGAAAGGGTTAAAAACCCTCACACATATGTATGCTTAATATGCCATGTATGAAGGTGTGTTGCAAAAAAAAGAGAGATTCCCTTAATTTCCTTTGTCTTTGGCCATTGCTTCTCATCATCTTTTAACAGTTACATGTTACATGTTACATTCGTAATTCCACTTCTTTCACAACCACAAAGCATTAATAAAATTTATAAATATTAAGACATACACACACAAATTTACAGCTGAGAGAATTCGTTCTGTTACTTCCTCGGTTTTATTGAAATCATTGTAGTAATTCGTTGCTTCGTCTGCCACAAAAAAAAAAATCTCCACACTCACAACAATTTCCTCTACCAATAGCAGAACTACTTCGTTTAAATATGTATGTGTTACATACATCCGTATCAAAAATGTTGTGGTAATTATACATGTATTTAATAGAGTGGTACCAGTTACTAGGCGTGGATTTTTTAAAGAAAATAATTTTTCTGAGTCCCCTAGGTGTGGACAATAAACTGTGGTTGTTACAAGTTAATCTCCTTCTGTCCATTGTAATTTGAAAACACGATGCAGGTCTCAGTTATGAGGTAATAGGATGAATTCTGGCCAAAGAAGGCCCCTATAGCTTTTGGTAATAATCCGTTAATATTTAGCGGATGAAATGGATCAAAAACTTTATTTTTGTCTGATTTCTGGTCGGACGAGATTAACTTGTAATAACCACAGTTCATTGTCAAAATTGTGGGACAATCGGACAAACGTTGGGTCTTTAGTGCACAATTTATATAAAATCGGAAGAAAAGATATATAGGACCTAAATCTAAATCTGAACCGATTTTCACGACACTTAACACACATCATTCTAGACCTAATTCATTACGCTATGCCGTGCAAATCAAAAGATATATTGATATAGTGTACTATTTACATAATATCGGACGAAACCATATATGGGAGCTATATCTAAATCATTCTAGAACCAATTCAGTACGCTATGCCAAATTTCGTGCAAATCGAAATATATATAGTGACTGTGATACACAATTTACATTAAATCGTACGAAAATATATATGTGAGCTATATCTAAATCGGGACTGATTTTCAGGAAACTTGACACACATCATTCTAGAACCAATTCAGTACGCTGTACCAAATTTCTTTCAAATCGAAATATATATAATGACTTTGGGTCATTAAATCGGACGAATATATATATATATATATATATATATATATATATATATATATCTGGACTAATATTGAGGAAACTCAACACACATCATTCTTGACCTAATTCATTACGCTATGCCAAATTTCGTGCAAATCGAAAGATTTGTGGGGACTTTGGTACACCATATACATTAAATCGGACGTATATATATATGGGAGCTATATCTATATCTGGACCGATTTTCAGGAAACATGAAACACATCAGTCTAGACCTAATTCATTACGTTATACCAAATTTCGTGCCAATCGAAAGATATATAGGGACTTTGGTACACCATACACATTAAACCGGACGAAAATATATATGTGAGCTATATCTAAATCTAGACCGATTTTCAGGAAACTCAACACACATCATTCTAGAACAAATTCAGTACGCTGTACCAAATTTCGTTCAAATCGAAAGATATATAAGGACTTTGGGTCACCATTTACATTAAATCGAACGAAAATATATATGGGAGCTATATTTTAATCTGGACCGATTTTCAGGAAACTTGACACACATCAGTCAGGGACGTAAGCAGGGGGGGGGGGGGGGGGCGGGTCCCCCGATATGAATTTTGTTCACAGTAAATTTTTGTTTGAAACAGCGAATTTTTTCATTTTGCACTAAACACAATATTTTTTTAAAAACAATATTTTTCTAAACCACACAGGGCGTGGATTTTTCGATTGCTTTCCAAAGCCATTAGCTTATGTAAGGGAATTTCATGTTGACTATTTTACAGAACACCCTAATGTAGATGTATTTTTAGAAAACGAGAATTTGACGATATTTTGTAACTAACACATATGAATGCATGTACGTGTGACTGAATGGCTAGGCGTGAAAAAAAAATGTGTGGTTGAACGCATTCAGTTGAAATGCATAGCAAAGTTGAACAAGGTTCGTTCAAAAAGTATGTCGAAACTTAATACGCCAAATTTCCAAAAAGATTGAATTCGGACGTTTCTTATAGATCGTACTTTCAAAAAGTTCCCAACTTTAATCAAATTTCACTCCATGATGATTCATTTTGTGATCCTTTCTCTCATAATCCATATATATTTATTTTTTAATTAGTAAATTACTCTGACTGACTTTTTTCTTTGAGTGTATTGCATGAAGCCATCAAGGCAATGAGTATTAAATCTGAAAAAAAAATGAAATCTCTACGTGCTTCAAATATATGTTGCAGCATATAACATGTTCTGCACGGACATACATGTGTAGCATTTGGTTTACCATTTAACCATTTTAGTGTGAGGGCGTTCATGTGCATATTAGAGAGAGTGTGTGTGTGTGCTGGGACCATTTCTTTTTTTATTGTATTGTTTCATATACGAGTATTCAACTGCAACTTTTGTGCATAATTAAATAATGGAACAAAAATCAGTTGTTTGCCGTTCATAGTATTGCCAGGATCTCTCAAGCGGAAATCGCAGTGACCGACGGTCTAGCCGGAGGAAAAAAAAACTAGGAAACCGAATGTTTAAACATTTTTTGCCGGCTACTTTATATTCGTTGTTTTTGTTGTTGTGCTCACTTTCCTCTCGTACAATTTCCAACAAATTGCGGTCGTTTAAATGTGATTGTGGTGCGGATTTTATGGCTAAGTGCGTGAATTCACAGATGCGGGTGTTCCGTTAACAGTTGTTTGCCACTTCCGACACTCAGATTTCAAAAAAACGAAAAAAACAAATCGCTATTTTTATTAATTTCATCAGACGGAAAACAATCCAACTGCCGAGTGAAATACAACAAAAATGAACGGAATTCTAAACGAGAGGCAATAACATTCCATTTCGCCATAATTGCCGCGACTCGATCTGGGCAATGACGGCAGTTGTTATTACCATTGTTTTTCACAACAATTAGTTGCAGACTTTTTTGATTGAAATTTCAATTTCACGCAACAATTTCCTGCACTGAAGCTGCTTCGAATTCAGAAAACGATCAATGAATAATGTCTTCCGTTGTCAGTCATAAAATGAGTAAGTGAAATGGGTATGGTTTGAAATGTGCGCGACAAAGGTGGAGGGATTTGGAAGTGTTAAAAAAAATAAGGATACTTTTCTACTAAAATTATGAACGGGAAAAAATCATTTTTAAAAACCAATAGGCCTGAAATCGTGAGATTTTAAGAGAAATCTTAAATTCGGCCTTGCAATCGAATGAACATAAATGACTTCCGGGCCATGGAAACATATTTTTGAAAACACACTCCGGAAGCATTTCCGATCCTTGGAAATATATATATGTTTTAAAAATCCACGCCTGAATGACTGCTGTTGGTTTAAAAATAGTCTTTCAAAATCGAAGCCTATAGGTCTCGGGTTCTTGAATATATATATTTTTTTTAATCCATGCCTGAAGGAATTCCTTTCCTTGGAAATATATTTTCTTCAAAATGCACGACAGAACGATACATTAGGCCATTGGATGTATATTTTTAAAAATCCACTTCTGAAGGAATTCCTTTCCTTGGAAAATTTTTTTTTTCACACCTGAAGGACTGCTGGTCCGTGGGAAAACATTCTTTAAAAATGCACGCCTGAGGCACTGCCGGTCCTTGGAAAAAATATTCTTTAAAAATGCACGCCTGAGGCACTGCCGGTCCTTGGAAAAAATATTCTTTAAAAATCCACGCCTGAAGGACTGTTGGTCCTAGGAAAAAATTTGTTCTTTAAAAATCCACGCCTGAAGGACTGTTGGTCCTAGGAAAAAATTTGTTCTTTAAAAATCCACGCCTGAAGGACTGTTGGTCCTAGGAAAAAATATTCTTTAAAAATCCACGCCTGAAGGACTGAAGGACTGTTGGTCCTTGGGAAAAATATTCTTTAAAAATCCACGCCTGAAGGACTGTTGGTCCTTGGGAAAAATATTCTTTAAAAATCCACGCCTGAAGGACTGTTGGTCCTTGGAAAAAATATTCTTTAAAAATCCACGCCTGAAGGACTGTTGTTCTTTAAAAATCCACGCCTGAAGGACTGTTGGTCCTTGGAAAACATATTTAAAGAAATCTAAGCCTGAGACACTGCCGGTCTTTGGAAAAAATTTTCTTTAAAAATCCACGCCTGAAGGACTGTTGGGTCAGTCGCCTTAATAATATTAACACTGCCATTCAGTTTGTTCGTTTGTTTTAAGGTGAGCATTTAAAGCCTAAAGTGTTTTCACCAATTACCGGTGATACATTAAATAAAAAATGTAATGCAAAATTTTCCCATATCTCAATTTCGTTTTTCTTTCTACTACCCTTTCCGAAATAAACGCAGGTTGTTCAGGAATATGAACGTGCAGTTATATTTCGTTTGGGACGTTTAATGTCTGGCGGTGCCAAAGGACCAGGTAAGCACCAACTGAACTCCCATATATATATATATATATAACTGAAAACTCCATTGACATCCCGCCAATTACTCAATTCCATCTCAATTAAAATTTTTTTATTCTTAATTTCAGGTATCTTTTTTATTTTACCCTGCATCGATTCCTATGCTCGAGTGGATTTGCGTACGCGAACGTACGATGTGCCACCGCAAGAGGTAAGCGGTAAGACAGAGAGAGAGAGTGTGTCGATGGTGGCCACAGCTTTCGTTTAATTAGCTTCGGTTTTTATCGTTTGTCCATATTTCCCTGGTAAATTTGCATTTCACTTTGTTTTTCATTTTTATTTCGCCACTTTTTGTGTGTTTGTTGAGGGTTTTTCATTTTTATTAAATTCTGTGTGTATTTTAATGTGTGGTCAGAACAATTAAGGCAAATGATAAAATTATTACTGACATTTTAGACTTGAACATTTAAATTTAAATTGTCTTACAAAAATATATATTAAAATAAAAATTTTATTAAAAAATAATTTCTCTATTGTTTTTGAAAAAAAATATTTTTTAAAAAACAAAAAATGCACTTAAAAAGTTCTTCAAAAAAATTTTAATAAAAAAAATCCATAAAAAATATTCATAACAAATCCACGCTTATAAATTCCTTTATAAAATCTACGATTTTCTTTAAAAATAATTCTTAAAAACAGAACGCTTGTGGATGTCCTTGAAGAAATATTCTTTAAAGAGACAACTCTTATTAAAGTCCTTGAAGAAATATTCTTTAAAGAGACCATGCTTATCGAAGTTCTTGAAGAAATATTCTTTAAGAAATCATAAAAATATTTATAAATATTATACAAATATTCCTTAAAATCCGCGATTACGGAAATCCTTGAAAAAGTATTGTTTAAAAATCCACGCTTTTGCAAGTCCACGCTTATAGAAATCCTTAAAAAAACATTTTTTAAAAATTTTACGCTTACGGAAATTCTTGACAAAATATTCTTCAAAAAATTTACAAAATCCACGCCTATGGAAGTCCTTGCAAAATATTCATTTAAAGTCCACACTTATAGGAGTCATTTACCAAAATATTCTTTAAATAATCCTTGACAAATTATTCTTTATAAAATTCATGCTTATTGAAGTTCTTGAAAAATATTCTCTACAAAATTAACGCCTATGGAAATCCTTGAAAAATATTCATTTAAAGTCCACGCTTATAGCAGTCCTTGACAAAATATTTTTTTTAAAAAATGGATGCTTTTTGAAGTTCTTAAAAACTATTCTCTACAAATCCACGCCTATGGAAGTCCTTGAAAAATATTCTCTACAAAATCCACGCTTATAGAAGTCCTTGAAAAAATATTCTATACAAAATCCATTCTTTAAAAAATCCACGCGTATCGGAGTCCATGCCAAACTATTCTTTAAACCAGTGAGTGGAGCAGTATAGTCGGACGGGGCCGACCATGTGATACATTACACAACTACCACGGAACTCTAACTTATTACAGATCTATATTCCAAGAATGGGCAATATTTCGCGATATATGCATCCTCTTAACCGATTAGAGGTCAATAGCTCCTATTTCTTGCCATGATATCTATTTCGAATTATGTTTAATATCATTTTTTTTATTTTACACCGAAAGGTATTGGTTGACTTGACCCGCTGAACAGTGACGGATCATTACAAAAGCCCATCTAATTAGTGGGCCAGAAGGCGTTGTCCTTGACCATAACCGGAACCTCATGGAAATTTTAAAAGCAATCAGCGTTATATTTCCGCCCTACTGTGTGGTAATGGGTTACGAAATAGTATCTAAATACGTAAGCACCTGTAAATATTTAAGAAGTGTTACTCTCATATCCGAAAAAACACGACAATATAGTTGGTATCAATTTAAAGGTCAACCACTGATCTTGGATATACATAAACTTCTCGGGTCTATGTCCATCAGGATTAAATATATACGCCATAGAATACAAATTTTGTAATTTTTCACACAAAAGTCAGGGTCCAATTGACCCGCTAAATATCAAAACAGGCATGCTTATTCTTTGGCCCGATCTCTTTCTCCATATAAAATTTCGCGACGTTTGGGCCATAATTGCGGCCTATGGAGCGACCAGAAAAACGGACAAAAATTAAGTATTTGGTCCATTTCATACCCTAAATATAATCCGATCTTTAC
>NW_026877578.1:0-22550 GCF_032173495.1 Musca vetustissima
GTTATGTTGTATGTATAGCACTTGGTTAAGATTACGTATTGCTAGAACACTTATGTACGTTTTTATTTTTCGTATCTTCCGCAGATGAAATGATTACAACAGAGTCTTAGAACCAAATCCACAAATGGAAAAAATATATAACTATTTCAATATAAAAAATGGGGTTATATGGGGACGACCCCAAAAAGGGGGCGAATATTAAAAATTTTGGTAGGGAGATTTGTTACCATATACGACTACAAATTCGTTTGAAAAACGCGTCCAAGAATCCCAAAATACGGAAAATTGGGGAAACCCTTAAATGGGAACTATCCGAAAAAATTGACCTATATATACAATTTATTGTGGAGAGATTTGGTACCTATTAAGAACTCAAAATACTAAATTACAGCTAATTCGGCGGAAAAATTCACTCGAAATACTGAAAATTAGGAGGTACCATTATATGGGGACTACCAGAAAAAGTGGACCTATATTTATAATTTTTTGTGGAGACATTTACTAGCCAATAAGAACCCAATATACCAAATTTCAGCGTATTCTTTTGAAAAACGCACTCAAGTGCCCCAAAATACTGAAAATCGGGGTACTGTTATATGAGAGCTATGCCTAAACGTGGACCGATATATCCCATCTTCGAACTTGACCTGCCTGCAGACAAAAGACAAACATATGCAACATTTCAAAATTCGAAAAATGGGGGTACCCTTATATGGGGGCTACTCGAAAAAATTGACGTATATATATAATATTTTGTGGAGAGATTTGTTATCCAATAAAAACTCAAATTACTAAATTACAGCCAATTCGGTGAAAAAATCCGGTCAAGACCCCCAAAAACTGCAAATTGGGATGTACCATCATTATATGGGGGCTACAAGAAAAAGTGGGCCTATATATATAATTTTTAGTGGGGAAATTTTGTACCCAATAAGAACCCAATGTACCGAATTCGGTTGAAAACCGCGTTCAAGAATCCTAAAATACCGAAAATTGGGGGTACCCTTATATGCCTAAACGTGGACCGATATAGTCCATCTTCGAACTTGACCTGCCTGCAGACAAAAGACGACTCTATGCAAAATTTTACAACAGACAGACGGACATGCTTAGATCATAGATCATAGAATTTTACGCTGATCAAGAATATGATTATTTCGATGCGTTACAAACGGAAAATCAAGACTAGTATACCCTCCATACTATGGTGGAGGGTATACAAATTATATGGGAGCTATATCTTAATCTGAACCGATTTTAGCAAAACTTCGCAAAAAAAATTTGCAAAATTTTGTCTCAATCGGAAAAATATTGAGAGTTTGGTACATCATTTACATTAAATCGGACGAAAAAATATATGGGAGCTTTACCTAAATGCGAACCAATTTTTTTCAAAACTGTGCACATCGTTCAGGACTTAATTCAGTACGCTAAGCCAAATTTCCTGCAAATCGAAAGATATATAGGGACTTTAGTGCACCACTGACATTAAATTTAAAATATATGTGATAGCTATATCAAAATCTGAATCTCTTTTTTCCAATTTCAATAGGGTTCATCCTTGGGCCAAATAAGTGTCCTATATCAAAATTTATCGAATTCGGATCATAACTGTACTTGGTTTACAATTTAACATAAACAGGCAGACAGAACAGACGGGCGGACGGACATGTATAAATCGACTCAGAAAGTCATTCTATGCATATTCTCAAAAGGAACCTTGTGTCTATCTCATTTCCTTTTGCCTGCTACAAACATATGCACAAAGACATAATACCCAGTGCCACAGTGTGGTGAAGGATATAAAAATTGGTGACCTACACACCAACTACTTCCCTAGAAATGTATATTGTTCCTATTCATCTCCATATAGAATGAATTTCTTGTTAGATAATTACAATAATTTACATATTTCAACAGAAAAATAGTTCTTCGCTTTTATACTTCAAATAATTAAAATTATAATTTTCATATTTTTGCATTACATGTTTTTAGGTGTTCATATTTTCTACAAATAATTAAGTAACTAATTTACATTTCCACTGCTTCGTCATTCCGTTGTTATAGTAAACGAAATAATGTATAGGGGAAACACTACAAAATTGAAATAAAATTGTAATAGAAAATGTAAATATGTTGATATATAAAAAATATTTTTTTTCATTTTTTCTTAATTTTTTATTTATTAATACATAAACAAAATAAGGAAATTACGTCAATTAGCGTTTCCATACAAATACCATTAAATTTTTATTCAATATTTGTTTCAATATTTGGTTGAATCTCATTTTATTTTCACCAACCCTTGATATGGAGCCCACAAAGTTTGCGCCAGTTGAAAGTATTTTAAAGTCGTTCTTATTTTTTCACTCAGTGGTGGGACAAAATTAAAAATATTTACAATTTCGATAAAGAAGCTGCAATAGTACACAGTACTTTGAATAAGAACACACATTTTCATAATATAAAACCATCTAAAACTTCAATCCTTTAAATATTACCTTTGCATAATTTTTGGATAGGTTCCGAAATATATAGGGGCTAGGCAAAAAAAAAAATAAAAAAAATAATAATAATAATAATGCATGCGAGTACTAAATTTTCTTCATAAAAAATCTATATTGCAACATTTGGCAATGTTAAAGCGGGGTGCTATATAAAAATAACATACCTTATGTTTTGTGAAAGAATTATTCATCATCCATGATTCCCTAAAACATATACATTTATATTAATGCTATCAGGAAATTAAACAAACGACAAAAATACTCTCAACCATATAATTCTGCAAAATGTATACCGCCATCGACTAGACCGTAATTCATATCCTCATTATTCCATTTTGTGTTTTACCTTTTTGGTTTTCTTTGGAAGGAATTGTAATTAAAGTTGTGTTCATTAAGACCAAGTTACAACAAAATAAGATGAAGAAGAAAAATCAAAACAACAAAAGAACAAAACATTTTATTTTCTTAAGTTTTTTTCTACCAAATGTAACAGCGCTGGGTGTTCGTCAACGCCGTTACTTTTCAAAACTTTACTCTTTGGTGTTCAGTACAAACCAACCAATCCTTTGACCTTTTCGTACAGGGAAAACACATGACTCCCAATGTCGGCTGGACTGGCTTAACAGAAAGTGGAAAAATATGATGGAGTTTGTAAAAAAGAAAAGTAACCGCCCCAAGGCGTGTATACTTCATTAACGTTTACTTTTAATTTGTTGCAGACGGTTTAAGACGTAAATGGAAGAATCTGAAAAGGAGAACTTCAGAGTAGAATAAGATAAACCCACTCACAATTAGAAGATGGATAAAGTAGAATACCAACAACAATAAAAAGGGGTTGCAAAACAATAAATTTGTATTAGATACGTTTAAGAAACCAACATTTCCCGCAATGCAAATGTAATCGTAAATAATGTAAATTTGTGGAACCAAATGAATTTGCAATGGTAAGTGTCTTAATTCACACTGGTAGCTATAAAAATTAAGCAGTAAGGAAAGCAGTAAAGTCGGACGGGGCCGACTATATGATACCCTTCTCGTCGCATTTTTGAAGGACCATTAATATGAAATTAAACAGGTCTTTCTGCAACCCACAGTTTGAGTTCTTTATTATATATAAAAACATATAGGGACTTTTCACCATTTACTTAAAAATCGGACAAAAATATATATGTGATCTATATCTAAATCTGAACCGATTCTTACGAAATTATAAACACATATTTCTAGACTTAATTCAGAACGCTATGCAAAATTTCGTGCAAATCGAAGGATATATAGGACTTTGGTGCACCATTTACCTTTAATCGGACGAAAATATATATGGGAGCTATATCTAAAACTGAGCCGATTTTTATGAAAATTTACACACATCACTCTAGACCTAATTCAGTACGCTGTACCAAATGTCGTGCACATCGAAAGATATATAGGGACTTTTGTATACCATTTACCTTAAATCGGACAAAAAAATATATATGGGAGCTATATCTAAATCTGAACCGATTTTCATGAAACTTTACAAACATCATTCTGGACTTAATTCATTACGCTGTGCCAAATTCCGTGCAAATCGAAGGATATATAGGACTTTTGTACACCATTTACCATAAATTGGACGAAAATATATATGGGAGCTATATCTAAATCTGAACCGATTTTCATGAAATTTTACACACATCATTCTAGACCCAATTCATTACGCTGGACCAAATTTCGTACAAATCGAAAGATACATAGGGACTTTTGTACACCATTTACCTTAAATCGGACGAAAATATATATGGGAGCTATATCTAAATCTGAACCGATTTACGCTGTGCCAAATTTCGTGCAAATCGAAAGATATATAGGGACCGTTTACATTAAATCGGACGAAAATATATAATGGGAGCTATATCTAAATCTGAACCGATTTTTCCCAATTTCAATAGGGTTCGTCCTTGGGCCAAACAAGTGACCTATGCCAAATTACATCCAATTCGGATCATAAATGCGACCTGTATTTTGTTTACAATTTAACATGGACAGACAGGCAGACGGACGGACGGACATGCATAAATCGACTTAGAAAGTGATTCTATGCATATTCTCAAAAGGAACCATGTGTCTATCTCGTTTCCTTTTGCCTGTTACAAACATATGCACAAAGACCCTGTACCCTGTACCACACTGTGGTGAAAGGTATAATAAATTACTTGGATAAAATTCTGTCCATTCCTTGAGAGAAAAATGTAAATTAATTGGCGCTAATTTGTTTTAGAATCAGAATAAAAGTATTAATCAAAAGTGAAATATACGATATGGATTATTTTGAAGAAAACCACTAATGCACGCAATTTTAAGTATATTATATAAATTTAGGGTCCTTGGTACACTTTACATCAAATCGAATGATTTCGGCAAAACTTAAAGGCCTCAATAAGAGATACCACTTAAATCATATCCGAAGAAAAACTATATGTGAGATATATCAAGCATTGAAGTGATATATCAAAGTTTGTTCCCTTTACATGATATATTGCAGAGTGTAATGGGTTGAAATTAAAATTTGCCTAAGGTTTAGATATACCTTCCATATTTTATATACATTCCTTTACCTTCCTTTATTTGGAATGTCGATTTGATAATCGGACGCACTAAAACTTCCCAACCAAGCTCTCGAAGTTTTTGGCGAGTAACTCTAGATGTATGTGGCCAGCGTTGTCCTGGGTATAATATGACACCTCTCTTGTTTGTCAATTCTGGCCCCTTCTGGTCAATTGTAAATATCTTAAAACAGTTGTATGGCCGTATTTTAGCTCCTGGGCGATGGTTACGATTGCTAACATGCCGGTCAACTTCGATCGTTTCTCTGATTTTACTGACATTTTCGACTACCGGCACATAATTGGCTGTTACAGTATCGGAACCATACGATAAACACCATTCAGAATTTTAGCCACTTGGCTTGCATTTTCGCCTTTGTCAAAATGTAGCGAATTTTCTCTTTGTTCACTTCCATTTTTAACACCCTGTAACTCACAACTGAATGCACCTAACAAAAAACTTAAGGTTTATTTTTTTACTGCGAAACGTCACCCTTCCAACGAGGATAAATCTGAAATTGTCTGATCGATAATTTTCGAGAAATCTATCAGTACAGCCATCTACCGATAAAATAATGGATTTCTTTTTCACCGAGCTAAAATATTTCCATCGGATTTCATCTAAATGGTGTATTAATTAACTACAGTATTCCCGATTGGTTAATACCTTGTAAACAACAACGTACCCAATTGCAGCTAAAATAACGCCTTTTGGATTGTGTAACAATATATTCAGATAACTAGCGGGCCCGGCAAACGTTGTCTTGCCTAGCAATATTATTGATGTATAATTTTTGGTATTTTAGGTTTTTTTATACACTCCACCTTAAGTATTTGTCAGAGCACACATAAAGTAACATTACAAAACTGAATATCTACAATTTGATGTTTATGATCGAATTTTGTTGCTCCCTCCACGGTTTAAGAATGAACTTTGAAATTTGCTCATACATTTCGACTACTCATAAGATATTTGGTATTGAAAATGTTCAATTTTTGGTCCACTTTAAGGGTAGCCCCCATATAACGATACCGCACAATACGCACAATATTTGTTTGTTTGGCAGTTTGGTCCAGTGTTTCAACCAAAGTGGCTGTCATGTTTTATTTTTGGATGATCAATACCTCTTTACCAAAAATTATCAATATTGGTCCAAGTTTCCGGGCCCCCATAGCCCCCATATAATGGTATCCCCTATTATCATGCGGTGTCAAATCTTCATACCAAAAATTAGAACATATCCATTCCCATTGTAGTATCATATATCATTCATATCATATATATCATTAAAACCGCGAAAACATTTCTATTCCAGACCAAGTTTTGATGAAGTTTCTACATACAGTTCCCGCCCCATTTTCGGTATTGTAAAGAATTTGACCAAAATATCAGCTCGAATAATATTATGGCTACCAGATGGAATCCGATCCAATTCCATTTTGACCATGTTTACTAAATTGTTATTTTGATGTAGAAACATTTGTAGATCTTGGACAATTGTTCTTTTCACTGTTAAATTGTGAGCACAACGATTATTTACATTTTGTAGAAATTGATCTGCATCAGGTAGAGCTAACAGTGGTCCCAGTAAGTGACAAATATTTCCTTGTATCTGTAATATTTAAATTTTTGTCCATCATTAACTTCCGATGTTTATTTTAGTACAAACTGGAATTATTATTCAGTTTTTATACCTTGAAAGTGGGCATGAAATTGTCCTGTATAATATGTGTAGCGCCAAATGACGTCATCTGGAAACAGTTTCTATATTTCTGAATATTGGCCAAGAAGTGATTAGAATCAATTTCAATCCCATAAACTAATGAGCGTAAAGGATCTGGTGGTAGGACCAATTGTAGCAATTTTACTTTTCCTCCAGGACAACTAATTCAATATATACCACAGTGTATTTGAACGCCTTTCAATATATAAAAATTATTTTCATTTCCCCAAGAATCGCAGAAGCACTGCTTCTGCGGATTCGCTCTATTTCATACCGTCGTGCTTGCTGTTGATGAATTGCATTCTTAGGCTATTACTTTATTCGCATTCTGACATAGAAATACGACTATTTTCTTGATCTGTCTCTTTCTGGTCATCAGTGCACGTGAGATAGCTCTTCGCGTATTCGATTTACTGTGACGACCTAAGTTAGATCGTTTTCTGCTCCACATCTTACCGTAATTAGTAAAAATGAGGAAATTTCGCACTTACTGAACAAAAAAGTGTGACTACCACAAAGTCACTATCACAAAAGATAATTGTCACTCACAAAGATAGAAGTATGCATTCATAGAAGTATGTATTCATAGAATATTAGTTGTCGAATATTATGGTTCTTTCAGAAATTTACAATTTTTCAAACATAAAAAAATAAATTGACACAAAATGCAAATTGTCTTTATGACTCTACATTTTATTAAGAAAACATTTGTATGGGAAATATAAAAGTCTGTTTTTAGATGTTTCGCGGTATTTTTTCTCACCTTTTAAACCTTCCCTGGAGCTCCACGAACATTTCAAGACTAATATCAGAAAAATCCGTTCAGCCGTTCTCGAGTTTTAGCGAGACTAACGAACAGCAATTCATTTTTATATATGATGAATATTTATTAATATGTTTAAGTTCCCTGTCAATAAAACCTATAAATATAAATTGCAACATTCTTAGTTAAATCTTGAGAACAATGTGGACCTTTAGAAAAACTTGTTTTTAATCTGTGGAAAAATTGCCAATCGCCATGCGTAACATTTTATGGAATTTATTTTTCATTTTATTTGAAATTGATGAATTCCATATTAAGAAGGGTTGCCCATTATCAATTTCTCAAATGTGACTACCTTGTATAGTTATGACATGCTTTCATATTTACCTCAGATGTTATAAGCTGACCGTTAAAGCAATATATGGCAACTTCAAAATATGCCCCGATAAGAAAAAGAATAACTTTCATAACCATTGAGGCTTCGGTACCCTAAAACATACAAACACAAAAATAAAAAAAAAAATACTTTTCAAGTATACTGCATTATCTGTCAATATTCACCATCTCTGTACTGGCAAAAAATATTAGTAGACAAAGGACCAAGCAGGAAACCAAAAACAATGCAATCGTTGGTGTGACATATAAAGAATTCAGTTCATTACTAAACCTAAAAGATAATTACATATATAGATTATAGAGTTTTTTTTATATTTTAATAGCACATTCTCTGTTTATACAATACTTACGTATATATTTTCTGTTGCAATTTAATGCAGCTCTTTAAATATTTAACACGATCCTCGGGAAATACATTATAGGTGGTACTGTAGGATATGACAGTTCGTAAAACTTTTAATAATGCCCGACAATGAGTTGAGGTCAAGGCAAAAAGGCCAGTAAATGTGATGGCACCTATGTGACAATTATATTGTATGAACGAAGGCTATAAGATATTTAGGCCTATGTAATTCATAACTCTATTAATACATATATATATATATACATATATATATTTATATATATATATTTTTTTTTTTGTAATTGATTTACATAATTTTGTCCAATTGTAAAAAGCAACCCTATATCTGACCAAATGAAAAATTTAGTATAGTTTGCAGAATGTCATGTTTGTGGACCCATTTTCGCGTTAATGATACTTCAACGTCTGTTAGGATTCATCTGTTGAATATATCCAAAGTGGTGGAGGTATCATATAGTCGGCCCCGTCCGACTTTACTACTTTCCTTACTGGTTCAATGTTAAAAAAGTGTCAGTAGAAGTAAAAAATCCCGTCTCGGCCAAGCTGTTTTTACCCTGCGCCATGTGGCGTGTATTAAAAGTTTCTTAAAGAAGTAAAAGGTGTCGGTCGGTGTTGAAGTAAAATTTAACTATTTTGTGGGGGAGGTACCAGAATGGGTTGACCGATATACCCCATCTTCAAACTGGAACTAATTTCGGCAGAAATACAACGATGTGCCAAGTTTGGTTGAAATTGGGCATTCCTTCGAGAGTTATCGTGCGCAGACAGACATTTGTAAATCGACTTCAAATTGTCAGAAACGGATTTGGTCCACAGAAACATGGGGCCCAAAACCAATATTTCGATAAGGTACATTTTTACCGTATAAAAGTGCATATTCCCTCATTGGCCATATGGCTGACTTCATATGGTAACTGTGGTGTTGTCTGTTAGTTGGTCGTTATTTTACCACCATATTAAGCGGGACCGTTGTATGGGAGCGATCTAAAAATCCTAAATCTAAATTGGAAACTTTTTGGAAAAACGTTTTTTATTCTCCAAAAATCCAAAATTCCAAATTATAACCAGAGCACCGAACCTTAAAAATTCGCAAATAGGACGGAAATCTACGTAGAAAATTGTGAGTAGAAGTCACATTATCCGATGTATAAAATATTGAACCGCTACTTGGAATTAAAAAAAGTGGTTATGAAACTATTCAGCTATTCCAACATTAACTGTGTGAACACATCGTTGCTTTCCAGTTGAAACGGTTACATCTTTTCACTTAAATTTAGTGCGCACCTGAAAAAAAAATAAAAATAATAATATTTATCGTTAATATAAGTCAAAGTACAACAAATTACTAAGAAGTAGAGTTGGAAAAGGTAACGAAAAATTAAGCGGCGAATTGGTTGGGAACGATATTAAAATCATGAACCTATATATTGAAAACTTTCGCGAAATACGTTTTTTTAATTACATGGAGTCCGGAATGCATAACCTTAAATATATTTTATTGGGCTATATTTATATGTGTGCTAGGTATGAAACCATAATGCAAAATGTTGGCTACTTCTATGGGGGAAAGAATCTAAAAGCTTTAAAAATATCGAAAACGAGGCGGTACGTTTATATGGGGGATATGTGTGACCTAACTTGATAATTGTCTGCACACATATATATATCAACCTCCATAACAAAAATTTGGTTAAAATCTTTAAACTACCGAAAATGAGGTGGTACCATTGTACGGGGCCTATACAAATCAAATTACAGTCAATTATGTACCAAACTCTTCTACACAATAAGAATCTATAATATCGAATTAGAGCCAATGCGGTAGTAAAACTTGCTACCGAAATTTCAAGTCATTTTACTAGGAACATTTTCTACCCTGTGAGAAATCAAAATACCAAACAGTTTATTAGGTTGAAAGATTTAACAAATGTCTCAAAATATCGAATGTTGGAAGGCAATATATCCCAGTACCAAACATCCTGGACATTAGAAATACCAATATTTAAGATAGAGATCTAAAATTTTGTACATTCACTCCTAGGATGTTTGCCATTGTATATAGGATATATTGTTCCACGTCCCCCATATAACGGTACCCCACAAAATGTGGACTTTTTTGGATTTTGAACACGTTTTTCTATTGGTATTTTGGTTTTTCATTGAGTAACACATCTCCGTATCAAAAATATTAATATTCAAGATAGCCCCCATAAAATGAAAACCCCTAATATTCGGAATTTTAGACACGTTTTTTCAGATCAGATTTTATTAGAGACCCAAGTTGCTGGGTAGCCCTTATATAATGATACCCTCCAATATTCGATATTCTGGACACGTTTTTCAACTGAATGGACTGTAATTGGTATTTTGTATTATTTTCCAAATCTCACTAGCGAAAATTATCACTACACCTATTCGGTATTTTCATAATTTAGAATATTTTTTTCTCACGCCTTTTTCGGTATGTTCACTGTCCTATCATAATATGAGTATTTATACCCTACACAACTATTTTGTCAGGGTATTAGAGCTTTGTGCAGCCCGAAAAGTTTGTAACGCCGCGAAATATTGGTCCTAGACCCACCTTTAAGTATATCGATCGTCATATCTCGACTAGCTGAGTCGATCTAGACATGTGTGTCCGTCCGTCCGTCTGTCCATTATAATTTGTAAACACGATACAGGCCACAGTTATGGACCAATCTTCACGAAATTTTCCATGTAGGATGGGTTCTGGCCAATGAAGACCCCTATTGTTTTTGGGAAAGATCGGTTAATATATATGGGATGAAATGGACCAAATACTAAATTTTTGTCGGTTTTTCTGGTCGCTACAGAGGCCGCAACTTTGGCCCGAACATCGTGAAATTTTGCATGGAGAAGGGGATCGGCCAAAGAATAAGCATGCCTGTTTTGATAAACATTGGTCAATATTTAGCGGGTCAAATGGACCCTGACTTTTGTGTGAAAAATTACAAAATTTGTATTCTATAGCGTATATAGTTACCCCTGAATGACATAGACTCGAGAAGTTGATATTATATCCAAGAGGAGTGGTCGACCTTTAAATTAATACCAATTATATTGTTGTATGTGCTCGGATGTGGGAGTTACACCTAAATATTTATAGGTATCTCCGTATCCGTATATTATTTAGTAACCCATTATCACTCTAGAGCGCGGAACTATAGCGCTGATCGCTTTGAAATGTTCCTTAAGTTTCCAGTTATGGTCAAGGACAACGCCTATAATTTTCGGTGATGATCAGATAATAATTTTGGAATGAAGTGGACCGAAAACTTAATTTTTTTGTGTCATTTTCGAGTCAATATATAGACCAGAAATGAAAGCCGAACACCACAACACAACCCACGGTGAAGGGAATCTGGACAATGGCTGTACTGAATACTGAATACTCGTAATATTCGGAAAATATGTCAGTGTGAAGAAGAGGTGCTGTTTACCTCTAATCGGGCAAGATGATGCCAATATCACGAAATATTTCCCAGGCTCGGAATAAACATCCGCAGAAATTTGAGTTTCGTGGTAGTTGTGTAGGGTATCGTATGGTCGGCCCCGTCCGACTTTACTGCTCCGCTCACTGGTTTTTCATTAATTTTAGATATTTTGAATGTCAACCTCATAATGGAGGGTATATAAAGTTTAGCCTGCCCGTTTTTATACCCTCCACCTTAGTATGGAGGGTATATTAATTTTATTTTTCCATTTGTAACTCATCGATATAATCATTTCCGACCCTATAATGTATATATATTATTGATCAGCATAAAATTCTATGACGTTATAGCCATGTCCGTCTTGCTGTCTGTTGTAATCACTCTAGCCTCTAAACGAATTGAGATAGATCGCCAAAATTTTGAACAGAGTCTGAGGGCAAGTCAAGTTCGGAGATGGGCTTTATCGGTCCACGTTTATGCATAGCTCCCATATAAGGGTACCCCCCAAATTTCGGTATTTTGTGGTTCTTGAGCGCGTTTTCCAACCGAATTCGCTGAAATTTGGTACATTGGGTTCTTATTGGGTACCAAAAATCTACACTAAAAATTGTAAATATATGTCAATTTTTTTGGTAGCCCCTATATAAGGGTACCCCCAAATTTTGGTATTTTGAGGTTCTTGAGTTTTTGAGCCGAATTCGCTTGAATTTGGTATTTTGTAGTCGTATATGGTAACAAATCTTCCTACCAAAAAATATTAACATTCACCCTCTTTTAGGAGTAGTCCCAATATAACCCCCTTTTTATATTAAAATAGTTATCTTATATATTTTTGTTTGGTTCTAATTATTTTATTTCACCTGCGGAGGATATCAAGAACGTTGAACTATAGTCCACATTTAGGCCCCATTTAATGATGCCTACCGATTTTCGATATTTTTAATATTTAGAGTACAGAAATGTATTCTGATGAAAAAATGAGCTATATCAGTCCTCAATTAGGCATAGCACCTCATTTAATGATATCTACAAAGGTTCGGTAATTCCACCCAATCCCCCCGAAATAAAACCTGTGTATATAACACTTACTTATCGTCAATATCGGTCCACTTTCTGGACTTTTTGGGAAAAATATCCATTAAAAATTGCTAAAATTTGTATTTTGTGTACATCGAGTTTTCGGTATATGTCCACTTTTGGGAACCCTATATTTTCGATGCTAGGTTAGCAAACCTGTGGTGGGACGTTATAGCCATGTCCGTCTTGCTGTCTGTTGTAATCACTCTAGCCTCTAAACGAATTGAGATAGATCGCCAAAATTTTGAACAGAGTCTGAGGGCAAGTCAAGTTCGGAGATGGGCTTTATCGGTCCACGTTTATGCATAGCTCCCATATAAGGGTACCCCCCAAATTTCGGTATTTTGTGGTTCTTGAGCGCGTTTTCCAACCGAATTCGCTGAAATTTGGTACATTGGGTTCTTATTGGGTACCAAAAATCTACACTAAAAATTGTAAATATATGTCAATTTTTTTGGTAGCCCCTATATAAGGGTACCCCCAAATTTTGGTATTTTGAGGTTCTTGAGTTTTTGAGCCGAATTCGCTTGAATTTGGTATTTTGTAGTCGTATATGGTAACAAATCTTCCTACCAAAAAATATTAACATTCACCCTCTTTTAGGAGTAGTCCCAATATAACCCCCTTTTTATATTAAAATAGTTATCTTATATATTTTTGTTTGGTTCTAATTATTTTATTTCACCTGCGGAGGATATCAAGAACGTTGAACTATAGTCCACATTTAGGCCCCATTTAATGATGCCTACCAGAGAATGACATCCATTCAACGCAACTAGTAGTACACCGGCTAACGCAATAGAAAAATCATTCATATTCACCAACGCAAATTCTCCTAAGCATAACATAAACACAAAAGTAAGTCAAATACAAATGAATCCCACCGGACTACAATTGTTTCTACAAACAACGCAAATGATCGTTAATAGCAGAGTTTGCACTACCGAGTGTGTGGAGAGCGCTGGTTGAAATAAATCAACCACCAACTGAATAACGTGTTATACGACCAAATGACTTATTGTGTGAAAGAGTAAAATACAAAACTGGTGTTGAGAATAACATTGAGAGTAACAATAAGAGTAATTTTCTATACACAGGGGTTGGCTTGTGGTATATTATTTTTGACTTGCGTTTTGCATAAAATAAAATAACGCAACTACAATTAATGGTAAATTAAAAATTAATAGTGCAAAAACGTTTTTTTAAACAAAAAATGAATTAATTTTTTTATTATAAAAAAATTATAAAATTGCTACATATAAAATAGTCAGTATAGTTATAAGGGGAAATAAAAAAATTATTTAAGAATTAAAAGAATAATTCGTGTTTTATGAGACATTTTAAAATATTATGTATAACATAACAGAAATAAAAATAAATTAGAAACTGGATTGTCGTAGTTCATTCTAAAATTAACTGATCATAAAAACAAACTTCACTCATAGAGTAGTACTGTTATGATGCGGTGCACCGCATTGATTCGATTGACGTTGTTTCTTTTGCGTTGTTTGCATTGTTTATGTTCTCCCGCACTCACATGCATAAAAACACTCTGAACGAAGCCGGCGATAGCAGAGAGTGTTTATACGAAGATATGATGTGAATGGAAAACAATCGGTAAAGTGAGAGTCAACAATGGCAGTATTTTCACGAATGACCGAGTGTTGACTGTGCTATACCGCATCATTTGTAGTTGCGTTAAGTATTACTATCGCTTTATTTTATGCATAACGCAAGTCAAAAAAAAGCTACCGCATGTCCATCTCTGATGCCTACCGATTTTCGATATTTTTAATATTTAGAGTACAGAAATGTATTCTGATGAAAAAATGAGCTATATCAGTCCTCAATTAGGCATAGCACCTCATTTAATGATATCTACAAAGGTTCGGTAATTCCACCCAATCCCCCCGAAATAAAACCTGTGTATATAACACTTACTTATCGTCAATATCGGTCCACTTTCTGGACTTTTTGGGAAAAATATCCATTAAAAATTGCTAAAATTTGTATTTTGTGTACATCGAGTTTTCGGTATATGTCCACTTTTGGGAACCCTATATTTTCGATGCTAGGTTAGCAAACCTGTGGTGGGTATCCAAAGTTCGGCCCGGCCGAACTTGTTTTATGTTAAATCTTTAATAAAGAGTCATCTCTGTAAAAATCCGTTTTAAAGTAAAAATATTTTTAGAAATTAAGTTTTGCATAGTTTTATAACGAAGAAAATTAAATGTCTGACACCATTCATAATATTATTACAATTGGAATAAAATAGACAATGCTGGTAAGAAGCAGCAAGAAATGTTTTGTTTGAAAAGAAAATTGTTTGAATGGTGCAAAAATACAGAACACATAAAAACATTCTTATTTCTCAGGAATATATTTATAGTTCAGGAGCATAACATTAAAAAAACAAATCAAAATATTTTATATATTTATTCTATTCGCTTCAAATTATCATATACCTTTTCATCTCCATTACAGTGTAAGCTTGTTCAAAACTGTATCATTCCACATACCCACACTCAGAGTGTTGCCAGCGCCCTGACAAGTGTTTATTTGTTAAAATAAACACTCAATGGCTTACCGTTCTCCAAATAAGACGATAAGCATTAGTCAGCCAGTTACGTAGCAACTACCTCACATGGCGTACACCGTGGTGCAGGAAAGGAATACGACAAACATATGTACATGTCTCAATGAAAATTAACTTCTACTTTTTCCTGCTTATATTTACATTGCCCAAAATAGGATTAACTTTGTACCGATTTTTTTCTTTATTCACATCCACACCCTGAACTGTTTGATCGATACTTTACGACAAATCTATCAGTATGCCAAATGAATAATGAAGTTTAATATTTAATTACAAGTTTGTAAAATATAGGTACTTTCTGGGGGAGGTATCAGAGCTGGCTTGGTAAAGATTGTGCAAAGTTTGTTCAAATCGGAAATTCCATTCGCCTGATATTTGATTTTTAAATATACAGGTATTTCAAAAACTAAGTATATATCTCAACCCTAAACACCAACAGTGATCCTAACTTCCAAACCCGTATTTCCAAAACTTCCCTTAGTTCAAAATTTCAGGATTCTATCAGTTCACCTAAATCCAATTTGTTATAGATTTAGTACCAGTTAGTACACATAAGTGCAAATTTCCATTATTACCTACTTTATGCAATCCAATGGAAATTTTATTACCCAATTTCAGGATTTCAGCTCTATTGGTTCACTCTTAATCCTAATTGTACCAAATTTAGTGCCATTTAGTAGACATTTCCAAAATTGCCTACATACCACAATCTAACAACCCAAAAGTGATTCTAACACCACATGTGCAAATTCCAGCTCTATCGGTTCACCCAAATCCACATTTGGCACCATTTAGTACGAATTTCCACACATTTTTAAAACTTCATACATCGATTCACCCAAAATTGCCAAAACGTCCTAAATACCTACAACAGTGATCCTAACTTTAGCATTATATAAATTACATCAAATTTAGTACTGATTAGTACATTTCGTATACATGACTACACACTTCCAAAACCATCTCTTTATATTGATCCTACTTCTCAACCATTTCAAGTTTTTAGATTACCAAATTTAGTACATTTGTTACACTCCATCAATGACTCTCAATCAAATTTCAGAGTTCTAGCTGCAACGCTCCGCCAAATACAAATGGTACCACATTTACCTCACGCCAAATTTCAAGATTACAGATCCAGCCGTTAAGTCAGTCAGTGAATCAGTCAGTCAATCACTTTACTCTTTTATTAGTATACATTTTTGACACTTTATGGGGGAGGTATCAGAAGCAGAGGACCAATGGGTCCCATCTTCAAACTTAATCTAGGCTTGGTAAAGATAATAGGTTGTACAAAGTTTGGTTCAAATCGGATAGTCCGTTCGCATGATATTATAAAATTAATCTTTAGCACAACTTTGATAATTTTGTGGGGGAGGTACCAGAAGGAGTGGACCGATATCCCACATCTTCGAATTTGAACTAAGTTTGGAAGACATATTACGATGTGCAATGTTTGGATGAAATCAGTTACTCTCTTTAATAGCTATCGTGCGCACCAGCCGGCCAGAAAGACGGACGGACATTGTAAATCAAAGAAATATGGGGTCTAAAAACCAAAATTTCAATTAGGAACATTTTTACCGTATCAAAGTGTATATACCTTCATTAGCCATTAGGATGGCGGTGTAAAAAGTGGGCCGATATCGATCCAATTTTTAGTTTAATGTATATACCCTCATTAGCCATAAGGCTGAGGTTATAAAAAGTGGACCGATGCAGATTCAATTTTTAGTTTAGCCCCATATGTTTGTACCTATCACATTTCGATATGTTGGAATATTTTGGCAAGATTTTGCACCCAATTGATTCTAATTGGGTAGACTATTTTTCTATAAAAAATTATCAATTCAGGAAAGCCTCCATCGGTACAGCAATTATTTAGTATTTGGGAAAGTTCAAATTTGAGTTTTAAGCATATTGGCTTGCAATTTTTAGAATTTTTTATCTCATTGGGTGGAAAATAATCCTATCAATATCGTTGTACGACCAAGTATAGTCCCCTTAGAAAAAAGGTCATGATTCATATTTGTATACATATTCATGGTTAAGCTTACTAGAAATAATCCTACATTAATATTCGATTATGCACACAAATGTATAAAGCAACACTGTAAGATCCTGTGATTTATTTTCAATTTCCTGTTTATTTAGTTTGTGGTATTTGTTGTTGCCACTGTTGTCATTTTCTAACATTTAAACGATTTTTTCTTTTCATCTTTTTTTATTTCAATTACAGTTCTTGATATTGTACGAAAGCTGTGTTGTAGCAGTACTTTCCATAATGCTTAGATGACATTCATGAATTGGAACCTCTTCAACATGGCTTTTTCTGCTATTCGTATGTTTTTATTCATTGGAAAAGTGACCTTGTGGAGGAGTAACAGATTTTCATCTCGTTTTTTACTTTGGCTTCATCCTCTTATAAAGGAGCTTTGTATTTTCTATATTAACAGGAGCAGTGTTTTTGTTCCCTCTTGAAGATTGTCATGGATATTCTCAGAGCTAGAGCGGCAGATCTATCGAAGTGAGTGGCTGCTGCATTGTCAGCCATTGCTTGGGAATAAAAATACAGCGAAGTACCTTTATGCATTTTATGCTATATGTTATGGTATATTCTCCAACCACACCCATATGTACTATGTTAACTTACACTTTCTTTTTTAAATGCCTGTCCTTCCGCTTTCTCTTCATTACATTTAAATCCAGTCAAAAGCTTGTATAGAGGCACTCACTTTAAAGCGTTCACAACGGAAATTGATTTATTTCCTTGTTGCTGTATAAGAACCATTGCTGCTGTTTCTAAGTATTTTGCTTGAAGCATAAAACTTATGAATTAAACCAGTGAGCGGAGCAGTATAGTCGGACGGGGCCGACCATATGATACCCTACATAACTTCCACGAAAATCGAACTTCCTGTTCTTCTATATTCTGAGCTTGGGAAATATTTCGCGATATTTACACACTCTTGCAAATGTTTTCGGTCCAGTTCATAACAAAATTATTATCTGATCAGCACCGAAAATTATAGGCGTTGTCCTTGACCATACCTGGATCCACATGAAAAATTTCAAAATATATTACCGCCCTCTAGTGTGGTAATGAGTTACTAAATAATATCTGAATACGTAAGCACCTGGAAATACTTAAGAGTAACTCCCACACCCGATTACATACGACAATAAAATTGGTATCAATTTAAAGGTCGACCACTCCTCTTGTATATATTGTCAATTTCTCGGGTCTATGTCCTTCAGGGGTAAATGTATACGCTATAGAATACAAATTTTGTAATTTTTCACACAAAAGTCAGGGTCCATTTCACCCGCTAAATATCGGCGATCTTTATCAAAATAGACATGCTTATTCTTTGGCCCGATCCCCTTCTCCATGTACAAATTCGCGATGTTTAGGCCATAATTGAGGCCTCTGGAGCTACCAGAAAATCAGACCAAAATAAAGTTTTTGGTCCATTTCATCCCCTAAATAGTAACCGATCTTTACCAAAAACAATAGGGGTCTTCATAGGGCAGAACCCATCCTACATGCAAAATTTTGTGAAGATTTGTCCATAACTGTGGCCTGTATCGTGTTTATAAATTACTAGCATAGGCCCGCTACGTTGTTAGCGAAAATTTTTATAGTTAAATAAATTAACATTAATTTAGATACACAATATACTTTTGGATTAAGTATAAATTTTGAAACATTTTAATTATAGGGTTTATATCTTAATATGTTTGTTTTAATCTCATTTCTTACTCCGTATTTCTTTCGCACAGAAAAGTAATGCTTCTATCCTACTAAATCATGTACAACTTACTTATTGTATATTTTCTGTAAGTTTACTTTTTTATCGATCCTCCCGATGGACTAATGTAAAAATTTCTATAATACTGTGTTTAACTTTTTTGTCCCTTTCGGTAATTTAATACTAATGGTAAAATATCTAGTTCGTTTTAGTACTTATAGTAGTACCCTTATAGTACGAATTACAATCTTGCACAGCGCATCATTTTTTATGCAGAGACCTGCCTTTATAGTGAAGATTTCTATTAAAATTGCAGAAATTTAGTATTTCTGGTGCGTTACGTATAACAAAATACTTAATGGAATTGATTCATGGCTGGATCATAATAATGATCCAGCCATGAATAATGGGCTTCAAAAGGTCGATGCTGTATAATATATTTCCAGTGTGGTTGGAAACATCATTGGAAATATCAGTACTGTTATTTTAGAAAATTTTGAAACTTTAGCATTTAAAAGTGCCTACACTTTAGTACTTGTGATGTTCAGCGGCTTGTTTGCATAGTTTCACTTATTTGTATTTGAAGTCTTGACCGTTTTTCACTACATTTATACATTTATTTGCCATAGTCAAAAAGTAATACTAAAATTCGGATATCTTTCTTTAACCTTTTCTATTTAGTACTTTTTACTAAAAATTAAAAAAAAACTATTTTAATTTGTATAAACAAAATATACAAAATTTCAGGACTCTACCTCTACTTGTTCTGTCGTACACAATATTTAGTACTTTAAGTACAAATGTGAAACACAGTTGCCAAAAGCATTTTTTTATATCCAGCTGTACCGCCGTATACAATGTGTGTATTTTTGGTGCTATTTGGTACGAATTTTCAATAAACCAAGCCTGTTATTTGTACTAATAGTTGGACATTTTTGTACTCTAAATTTACATTTATATTTTTACCATTCACTATGATACAATATTTAGTACTATTTTGTGCATATCGCTCTATTTGTAATAGTTAAACTAGATCTCTATCTATGACTTTTCCATTTTAATATTTTGTACCATTTTAGTACAAATTTCAAAAATATCTATATATATAAAAATCAATTTCTGTTTGTTTGTTTGATCAGTGTTCCCTATAGACTCCTAAACTACTGAACGGATTCTCATGAAATTTTCACAGTCGATTTTTGAGTACATTTGTGGTAACATAGGGTACTTAATTTGTTGATGGGGGCAGGCGAAGCAGTAGCCCCCATACAAATTGCCCCTTTTTTATATCAGAATTAGCCATTATAGCAAAGAATTGGAATTGGCAATTATAGCAAAATGTTAGTAAATATACAAAATACAGATGTTTACTAAGTTCACAAACCACCATTATGTAGGTGTTGCCAATTCACAATTTGTTTTTATGAAAATGATAAAGGTGGAAATATCTGAATCAAAAAAGTGATACTGATGACAGAATTCATACAAATCGTGTACGAAGTGATTTAAATAATGTGGACAGTCTGCGATCAACCCTCGCCGTTGTCGGATGTGTTTCGATCTCTGTGTTTCAATACCGCCTTCTTTAAAACACTCTGTTCTAACAATAATAAAACAAAGTCATAAAAATATACAACAAAGTGCCTAAGTAACAATCAACATTAAAAGAACGTATGAAAGCGATGATGTGACCGCACATCTTTCAAAAAAGCGAGGAAAAAAACCCAAAAACAATGCAACTGCACCATGTGCAGACAACAATAATTACACTGTGCGACACGAAAATTTTTCAATGGTTCTAATGTACCAAATATGTTTAGTTGGAGTCCCTGGACCACGAAAATACCTTTGGTTTTTCTGGGTCACTTCGAAAATTTATTTTATAACGGTAAATATAGAGAAAAACGTGGTTTTATGGATTTTCAATTTAAAACTCGAATAACTTATTTACTTTTTAACAGATTTATATTATTCCTTTTTTTCTTTCGAAGAGTACAATTTTTCCTTTCAAACAAGATATATACTTGGTAAATCGGTTGAGGATTGGCTGAGTTACAGCGGTTGAAATGTGAAAAAATACGTATAAAATGACAAAATTTACCTTTCTTCGGGCTCTACGATGAAATTATGATATCAAGCCATATAACTTTTATTCTATTACGGGGAAGAAAATTAAATTAGCTTTCGAAAATGATAAAAATCAAAAAAATCGGTTAAAAAATGTATGACTTATACATATTTTTGAATTGATTCTATGCATATTCTCTAAAGGAACTATGGGTCTATCTCGTTTCCTTTTGCCTGTTGCAAACATAACGGTTTATAACAGGAAAATATACAGACCCATATTTCCTTTAGAGAATATGCATAGAATCAATACAAAAATGTGTATAAGTCATCCATTTTTTAACCGATTTTTCTGATTTTTATCATCTTCGAAAGCTAATTTAATTTTCTTCCTCGTAATACAATAAAACTTATATGGCTTGATGCCATAATTTCATCGTACAGCCCGAAGAAAAGTAAATTTTGTCATTTTATGCGTATTTTTTCATATTTCAACCGCTGTAACTCAGCCAATCCTCAACCGATTTACCAAGTATATATCTTGTTTGAAAGGAAAAATTGTACTCTTTGAAAGAAAAAAAGAATAATATAAATCTGTTAAAAAGTAAATAAGTTATTCGAGTTTTAAATTGAAAATCCATGAAACCACGTTTTTCTCTATATTTACCGTTATAAAATAAATTTTCGAAGTGACCCAGAAAAACCAAAGGTATTTTCGTGGCCCAGAGACTCCAAATAAACAGAATTGGTACATTAGAACCCCTGAAAAAAATTTTTTTGTTATTTTGTAGCACAGTGTTACTTTGCACCACTGCAAACAATTGATGACGAAGATGTTGATGATGTTCAACCAAAAAGTGAATCTAAAATATTTATTCCACCAATAACAATTCTGAAATGTAAAATAGAAGAAATTCGAGCAATTTGTGAATTAATCAAAATTGAAAAATATGCTGTTAAGAAGATTTCAATTGGACTAAAATTTTATTGTCATACTAAAGAAGATTATGAGTCTATGACTAAGGCTCTAAATGATAAATACGAGTTTTTTACTCATGCCACCAAAGAGGAAAAACCTTATAAAGCTCTTCTGTTTGGTTTGGAGACACAAGACCCAATGGTTTTGAAAAATAAATTGATCGCCCAGGGTCTAAAATGCCTTGACGTTAAAATTGTTCACAAAAAAACAAAATATAATACTTTAGTCATTTACGTAGTTTATTTCCAACGTAAGACAATAAGAATGAACGAATTGCGACAA
>NW_026877579.1:0-22690 GCF_032173495.1 Musca vetustissima
TTACTTCGTTAAAATCGTTCCACCGCTGTTAGGATGAGGTGTAAATGTTGCCATTAAATTTATGGTAAATCGTGTTTTTCGTTACAGTTTCATTGTTGTGAAGAGAGCGACCGTAACTACCGCAGCATACAACATCCTTCTTAAACATATGTGGAGCTATTAGAAATATTAGAGTGAAGATTGATTGCTTGTGTTGGAAAATTGTACAGTGGTTACACGTAACATGGATATGTATTTACTGAATTTAAGACTATCAAAATAGGTTAACTACATAATTTGCTATACAAATATGGGTTTTGTGATCATCAGGGCACATTTTATACATTTTTTATATATTCCATGATATATAATGTGGTGTTTAGGTATATCTAAAATGCATGTAACTATTGCTACCACTGTACGGTGTTAATAACTAATATTTCAAATTTATGAGTGGTGCTTTAAATGTGCTGAAATTACAAAACAAAAACAACAACAAGTCTACGTGTTGATTACCAATAATAACTTTTAACACAAATTCTCTTACAAATTTTGCAAAGAAGGAAATATTAGCAAAAAATACCGGCAATAAGTGCATGGTAGATAATTGCAGATGTAAAGTAATTAGACTTAATACAATGTAGCCACATACATTTACTTTAGACAATAGCTGACCAGACATGGTCCATCGATAATTTTTATACTACTCCTAGGATAATTGGTATTGAAAATGGGATATATCGATTCAGGTTTTGGTATATCCCCAATAATCGGTATTTGGAAGATGTTGAGCTTGAGCTATATTTTAGTATAATCCTCATTTATAGGTCTACCCCTTAATAGATATTTTGATGACCGAAGTGACCATATTTTGCATTACGAAGTGGGTAAAATTTAATATTCCGGTACCATGGTGGGTAAAAAACGTCTTTACATTTCTTTGTAGTCCCCGAAATCGAACTCCATTTATTCCGGCATAACCTTCCAGATGACTTTAAACAGCCAGAAAGCTTTAAACAGCCTTCAAGTCATACCATTCCGACCTGGCGATTTTCTACTTCTAATTCGTCATATACTGTACAGAACTTCTATACGATATAGACTAATAAATTTCGTATACGTTTTTGATTAGGAGGATTTGCCAAAAAATAAAAATCAATGGATCTCATTATACTAGCCAAGGTTGATCGCCAAAGGAAAATTTCTACCTCAAAACCACCTCAGCTATATTTTGTTTTATAGTCAAATACCGATGACAATCTGGTACCAATTTAATTATACCCTTCACCACAGGGTATTATGTCTTTGTGCATATGTTTGTAACAGGCAAAAGGAAACAAGATAGACACATGGTTCGTTTTGAGAATATGCATAGAATCACTTTCTAAGTCGATTTATGCATGTCCGTCCGTTTGTCTGTCTGTCCATGTTAAATTGTAAACAAAGTACAGGTCGCATTTATGATCCGAATTGGATGAAATTTTGCACAGGTCACTTATTTGGCCCAAGGACGAACCCTATTGAAATTGGGAAAAATCAGATTTAGATATAGCTCCCATATGTATTTTCGTCCGATTTAAGGTAAATGGTGCACGAAAGACCCTTTATACCATTTGATTTGCACGAAATTTGGCACAGCGTAATGAAGTAGGTCTAAAATGATGTGTGTTAAGTTTCCTGAAAATCGGTTCAGATTTAGATATAGCTCTCATATACATTTTCGTCCGATTTAAGGTAAATGGTACACCAAAGACGCTATGTATCTTTTGACTTGCACGAAATTTGGCAGAGCTTAATGAATTAGGTCTAGAATGATGAGTGATACGTTTCCGGAAAATCGATTCAGATTTAGATATAACTCCCATATATATTTTCGTCCGATTTAAGGTGAATGGTGCACCAAAGGCCCTTTATATCTTTTGATTTTCACGAAATTTGGCATATCGTAATGATTTATGTCTAGAATGATGTGTGTTAAGTTTCGCGAAAATCGGTTCAGATTTAGATATGGCTCTCATATATATTTTCGATTTAAGGTAAATGGTGCATCAAAGACCCTATATATCTTTTGATTTGGTCGAAATTTGGCACAGCGTAATGAACAAAGTCTAGAATAATCTGTGTTAAGTTTCGTGAAAATCGGTTCAGATTTAGATGTACCTCCCATATATTGTTTCGTCCGATTTACGGTAAATGGTGTACCAATATATGTTTCGATTTGCACGAAATTTGGCATATCGTAATGAATTATGTCTAGAATGATGTGTGGTAAGTTTCCTAAAAATCGGTCCAGATTAAGATATAGCTCTCATATATATTTTCGTCCGATTTTTAGCAAAATGGTGCACCAAACTCCTCATGTTTATCAGATATTTATCCAAATACTCATCAAGTGTCCGATTGATATTTGCTTCAAATCGATTTACATAATTTTGTCCCATTGTAAGAAGCAACTCTATATCTGACGAAATGAAAAATTTAGTATAGGTTGCAGAATGACATATTTATAGATTCAATTTCACTTTGCTGGTGCTTCAAAAATGCGAGGTCTGTTAGGATTCATCTGTTGAATATATCCAAAGTGGTGAAGGGTATCATATAGTCGGCCCCGTCCGACTTTACTACTTTCCTTACTGGTTTTAGTATGCCTCTGATCTAATATTATTTCATGATTTTTTTTTCTCACAAATCTGGCAACTCCAAGTTATGGAGCCTACTCCTAATCAACAAAGTAAGAATAATAACAACAAAATGCCATCAATCTTAACACTATGACCAGCCAACCAACCAACTTACACCTGTTCGTAACAAGATCTACGGCAGTGGAGTCGAGTCAACTGATGCTGATGGTGCAGCGCCAGACCTAAAACGTGTGCAAACAATTACTTCTGAAAAAATGCCACATAATCACTCAGGCAAATGATTGTGGCGTTTAGCCAGCAAACAACATAAACGAAAGGAACTCAAATTTCATGTGAAATTGAAACGCTTCCAATATAACAACAAACACAACAACCAAACCGCTTTATATTTTCTAACTAAAACCCAATTTTGATGCCTGCGCTAAATTGTAGAAATAAATTAAAAATTTCAATAAACTACTGGTTTTTAACTATGTTTTGAAAAAGAAAATGAAAAAGAAAAAAACAACAAAAAACTGAAGAATACTCCATGAACCAAAAAGAAAAACAAATCTGTAAGCAAACGCTAATCGATTGCTGAAAAGCAGCCGAAGCAGAACTCTTTACACAAAGCAAAACACCGCCACTCTGTCTCACCGGCTTAAGTTATGAATGGCCAAAGGCCATTTTCTATGGTTAGACGTTAGTATGGACTCGATTGTTCCTGTTCTTCATCTTCTTCTCCTATTTTGTAGTTAGCAATTGCTTTTGATTTTCTTCCCCCAGTTAATCGTAAATGTATAATAAAGACATAGATTTTTTTTTTTTTTGTATTTTATATGGAAATAATAATGTTGGCCTATAATGCCGCCGGGCAGTTTGGTCATTTGATATTAGAGGAAATTGTTTGGAAATATTTGTAGTTAGTTTAGACACAAAAATATACATATGGACATAGTTGACTTGTCTAGAAGCTTTAAGAAATACGGTCAAAAGGCCGTTAACAATGTACATAAATTTCAAGAACCTGCCAAAACAACAAACGAATGAATGCCGTACTGTTCTGTATTGATGCGTTATAGTTAAATTTGATTTTCTGTATATTTTTTGGTGCGAATAAAGTGGAGGATGAAGTGCATCTCCCACATATATGGTATATAAAAAAACAAAATCAAATATTTATGTGCGAATTTCTTTTGAAAACAAAAGACTTAAGAAACAAACTCGAATTTATACTAACCACCAATTGTTAGGCATTCAAAATTCTTTAAATCGGTCGAGACCTTTATATGGGACTATGTTGTGGCATTATATGGTAGTATGTTGTTCATGCTCTGAAATGTTCCAAACTACAGACACTTAGTTTGTAAAACTGTGGTAGGAACTTAAACACCGAAAATAAAATAGGAGATTTTTATGGGGTCATTTTGAAAATATTAACCTATATTGAATAATTTTTGAAAATAAATGAATTCTTCCTTAAGAATCCAATTTAATTATTGTTACTCCACGGAGAAAAATCGGTAAAAATTCATTAATACCAAAAATGACAAAACAACATGGATCTATATGGGTCATTCCTGATGACTGACATACATATATGCAATGAGAATTACTAATATCAAACTAGAAAAAAATCTGTATAAGAATATGAATAACCAGTGAGCGGAGCAGTATAGTCGAACGGGGCCGACCATACGATACCCTACACAACTTCCATGAAAATCTAACTTTCTGTGGTTCTATATTCTGAGACTGGGCAATATTTCGCGATATTTGCACACTTTTGACTGGCTAGAGGTCAGAAAATGTTACTAATAATCAGTACAGCCCCACTAATTACTTGTCCAGATTCCCTTCACTGTGGGTTGTGTTGTGATATTCGGCTTTCGAGTCCAAAAGTACAAATAATTAAGTTTTCAGTCCACTTCATCTGAAAAATTATTATCTCATCATCACTTAATATTTTAGGCGTTGTCCTCGGCCATAACTGGAACCTCATGAAACATTTCAAATCGATCAGTGCTATATTTCCGCCCTCCAGTGTGGTAATAGGGTACTAAATAATATATGAATACGTAAGAACCTGTAAATATTTAAGTATAACTCCCGCATCCGAGTACCTACGACAATACAATTGGTATCAATTTAAAGGTCAACCACTCCTCTTGGATATACTATCAACTTTTCGGGTCTATGTCCTTCAGTGGTAAATATATACGCTAAAGAATACACATTTTGTAATTTTTCACACAAAAGTAGGGATCCATTTGACCCGCTAAATACTGAACGATCTTTCTCAAAACAGGCATGCTTATTCTTTGGCCCGATCCCCTTCTCCATGCAAAAAATCGCGGTGTTTGGGCCATAATTGCGGCCTCTGGAGCGACCAGAAAAACCGACAAAAATAAAGTTTTTGGTCCATATCATCCCCTAAATATTAACCGAACAATAGGAGTCTTCATTGGCCAGAACCGATGCTACATGCAAAATTTCGGGAAGATTGGTCCATAAAAGGACAGACAGACGGACGGACACACATGTCTAGATCGACTCAGCTAGTCGGTATACTTAAATGTGGGTCTAGAACCAATATTTCGCGCCGTTACAAACTTTTGGGGCTGCACAAAGCTATAATACCCTGACAACATAGTTGTGTAGGGTATAAAAACTTCAAAATACCGAATACTGGGGGTGCCCTCATATGGAGGTTACCCTAAAAAATGGACTAATATTTATTTAATATTTATATTTTTAGTGGAAAGATTTTCAACCCAGTCATTAACCAAAATACCAGATTCCTGTTGATTAGGTTGAAAAACGTGCTGAAAAGGTTCAAAATGATCCAGGGCACACATCCGAATGATGTGGCTGTAATTTGCAAAAAAAAATGTAAATATTCGTTAATATAATTTACATTTCACACATATTAAGGGCACGTTCCATTTTACATCTTTCACATGAGGTGCACATTTGGAATACCTAACATCGATCGGAATTTTTATATGGAGGCTATGCTATGGTAAATTTTTGGTCGCAAGATTTAACACACTGTGAAAACTTTAAATATGAAACTATAGCCAATTCAGTTGAACATCGATTGATGGGCGGTGCCGTTAAATGTATGGCTACTCTATAGGCTTCACCACTTTGGATACATACAAGGTATGCTCCTGTGATTCTTATTGTAGGGTACAGAAATATACATATTTATAACGATCTTTTCAAAATTCCATATCAATTAGGCAGACTAATAGTCTTGATCAGCGTAAAATTCTGTGACGATTTAAACATGTCCGTATATTTGTTGAAATCACTCTAGTCTATAAACGAATTGTGATAGATTGGACAATTTTTGCATAGAGTTGCTTTTTGTTTGCTGACTGGTCAGGTTCGAAGATGAGCTATATCGGTCCACGATAAGTCATAGCCCCCATATAAGATTACCCACAACATTTTGGTATTTTGTAGTTCTTGAGCGCATTTTTAAACCAAATTCGCGGACATTATCTAAAAATTATCTAAAAATTATAAACATAGGTCAATTTTTTCGTGTAGCCCATATAAGGGTACACTTTCCCTTTAATTTGGCACTTTGCTTTCTTACTGGGTTTGGTACTCCACTTAAAATTATAAAAATAGATCCACCTCTTCGGATAGCCCTATATACACCCATATTTCGGTATTTTGGGATGGTTTGTTTTCAGCGCGTTTTTAGGCGAATTCGCTGTAATTTGGAATATTCAGTTTTAATTGTGTATTAAAACTTTACACAAAAAACTATAAATATAAGTTCACTTTTTCACGTAGACCCTATTCGCTTTAATTTGTAATCGTATATGGTAACACCACCCTGTGGTACAGGTTCACCACCCTGTGGTTCAGGGTATTATGTCTTTGTGCATATGTTTGTAACAGGCAAAATGAAACAAGATAGACCCATGGTTCTTTTTGAGAATATGCATAGAATCATTTTCTGATTCGATTTACACAAGTCTGTCCGTCCATGTATTTTTGTGAACAAAGTACTGATCGCATTTGTGATCCAATTTGGATAATATTTGACACTTATTTGGCCCAAGGACGAACCCTATTGAAATTGGAGAAAATCGGTTCAGATTTAGATATAGCTCCCATATATAGTTTCGCCCGGTCTAAGGTAAATGGGGCTCCAAAGTCCCTATATATCTTTCGATTTGCATGAAATTTGGCATAGAGTTCTAAATTAGATCCAGAATGATGTGCGCTCCCATATATAGTTTTGTTCAATTTTATGTAAATGGTGCACCAATGCCCCTATATATATCATATTTGCACGAAAATTTGCATATTATACTGAATTGCGTCTAGAATGATGTGTGTCAAGTTTCGAGAAAATCGGTTCAGATTTAGATATAGATTTAGATATAGCTCCCATATATATTTTCGTCCGATTTAAGGTAAATGGGGCACCTTATATATATTTTGATTTGCACGAAATTAGGCAAGGTGTGTGTTATGTTTCGAGAAAAACGGTTCAGATTTAGATATAGCTCCCATATATATTTTCGTCCGATTTAAGGTAAATAGGGCACCACAGTCCATACATATCTTTCGATTTGCACGAAATTTGGCATATGGTACTGAGTTAGCTCCAGTATGAGATGGGTTATGTTTGAGAAAATCGGATCAGATTTAGATATAGATCCCATATATATTTTTGTCCTATTTAATGTAAATTGTGTTCTAAAGACGTAAAGTTTGGCCAAACGACACACAATTTTGTACAATGCACTATAATTGAATGTTTTGTATGTTGAAGTATTTCTAACAACCCAGTAGTTCGAGTAACTGGTTATGAACAGGTTATTTTACTAATTACCTGTAACTACCACTAGTTACCTCTTCATGCCCTAGACTGGTGAATTTAACATGGGTATGTCATTGGGGAAGTCATTTGTCCCCTGCCTGCGTTACCAGTATACAGTCATTTCGGTAGTAAAAAATGATTGTATATTTGACTAGTGTTTTATTGTCAGTTACTTGGGTAGATACAAACTATAAATCAAATGCCTAGTTACATATGTATAGAAAATTATATGTATAACAGTTTGAAAAATTCCAATTTATTCTGTACAAAAATATTTGTTATAACAGAGTATTGTATACATATATATTGTTTGATCCATCTAAAGATCCTAGTTCACGATTCTTTTGTCGGCCGAGTGCTTTTAAAATGTCTCCCTGGCTAAATATAGAAAACTTACCTATAGAAAATCGGCAGTATACCCCTTGAACTTTTAGTGATGCATTGAGGACCTCTATGGAGCGACACCTCTTCCTGTATCGCTATTAAATGTTACAAAAATCAGTATTCAAATAAAATACAGATGATAAATCGGAGGTAAGTATTTATCATCTGTATTTTATTTGAATACTGAAATTATATTTTTGCGGAAAACACATTTCTATTCGATTTTTGCTTTTAAAATTTCGAAAATTTCTAAAAAGTCTAAACAAAATGATAAAAGAATTGTTCTGTTTTGTTTTGTATTCATACTCGACTCATTACCCTTTTCATTACCAGTAACAACTGAATTGGAATGATATACCTAGACAACTTTTTCAATCGACAAATAAATCCAACAGTCAATTTTGTGTCCCTTTTTGGGGTATAAAGTAACTAGATCTCTAAGTAACTACTTATATAACTATATATCAGCAGACAATTGATATTTTTTGAACAACTGGGAACCTCCTTTATAAATTTGTTCGCTCATGACAAGTGTATTTAGAGAAATTTCTTGGTTTTTTCTGTATTTGTATTTACACTTTATGTTGTTGTTGTTCTAAATGTCCATAGGGATTTTTGTGCCTTTGAGATGGAAATCTGTCCCTACCATAGCTCGTGTGTTAAGTTTCGAGAAAATCGGGTTAGATTTAAGTTCGTTCTATTTCATGTCAATGTTCTTTCGAAAAGGCGACGTCTTTTACCCAAAGTGGTGAAGGGTATCATATAGTCAACCCAGTCCAACTTTACTACTTTCCTTACTGGTTTTTTCTTCCTGAAATATGATCTGATCATCATCTAAAATTATAGGCATCGTTCTTGACCATTACCGGAACCTCATGCAAAAATTTCTAGCCATCAAATCGAAATGTATGTCGAATGTGGCAAAGGTAATACTAAACAATATCAGAATACCTGAAAGTATTTAAATAAAACTTCTGCATTCGAGTAGATAGAACTGTAAAATTTGTATCAATTTATAGGACAACCACTCGTCTTGGATATACAATCAATATTTGGGGTCTATGTCCTTCCGAATTAACAATTTACGCCATACAATACAAATTTTGTAATTTTCCACACAAAAGTTTAGGTTTATTTCGCCAGCTAAATATTGACCGATCTTCATCAAAAAAATCATGCTTATTCTATGGTCAGCCCCTTTTCTTCATAAAATATTTCGTGATGTTCGGGTCATAATTGAGGCCTATAGACCAGGAAAACAGAGCAAAAATAAAGTTTTTGTTCCATTTCATTCCAACAATAGGGGAATTCTTTGTCCGGAACCTGTCCTACATGCAATATTTCCTGACAATTGATACATAAATGTCACCTTTATTGTGTTTACAAATTATAATGAGCAGGCGGACGGACTAGCACACATTCGACTCATCTAGTCAAGATATAAGGTAAGGTAAGGTATAAGGTATACTAAAATGTAGGTTAGGACCAATATTTCGCGGTGTTACAAACTCCTCGTCTATTATTTTACCACAAACTAAGATAAAAATAAGGAAGTTCTTCATCTATTCTATACACTCCCAGAGCAACATGTCAAAATTTGAAACCGACTGGATTATTAGTTTTTGAGTTATCGTGCCCGCCATTCGTAAAACGCTGCTTAGAGAAAAATGCGGTTAAAGTTTGAGAATCACTTTTGCCGTCTCTTGATGCTGACACAATAAATCGACTATATCTTCAAGAGTGATTTTCACTTGAAATTTTGTAGGGACATTCTTAGTATAGAGTGATTGAATTCGATTCATATTTGATCACACATTTCGCCCAATTTCATGTCAATGGTTCTCCAAAAATGGTACATCGACCGATATTATTAAAATGGAACATTGGAAACTTGGTTTAAATCGGAACCTCGGGTTCGGAACGGGTTTCAAATAAACTCAGAGTTAAATTTATTTGGGCGTACATTAAGTAATTATCCACTAGGATAATTCTTTTTTGGAAGTATTATCATTCTTGATGCTGCTAAATTATAGTTTAAAAGATATCTGCAATATAAAACATGGCATTTACACAGATAGTAGACAACAGTCACTCATTTAAATTCCCTCAACGTTTACCGAAGATAATGCAAACAAATAACCACGATGTTGTTGTTGTTTTTGTTGTCACATAGGCGCCACATACTTGACATTCACTTAACATTGTTCTTCACAAATTAACTGTCATATAATTTGCAGTTAATGTTAAAATTACACTTGTTAAATTAACATTACAACAACACCAACAACAACTGCAGAAAAACAATAGCAAACAAAAAATTGTTTACATAGTTGTTGTAACAAATTTGTTTGTTGACATTCCTGCATTGAACAACAACAATGACTAAGACAAAGATAGGCATCGATCGCTGCAGCTCCAATACTCCAGGGTAATGGCATCACTTGTGCACAGCATCAACGAATCATTCCGATATTTAGTCAAGATCTTTTTACCATTTTAGTCAGTTTGCTGGTGGTGGTGGTTGTAGTGGTAGTGGTAGTAGACAAAAAGTCAGTCAACTAGGCTTCGAGGCAGTCAGACAGACAATAGCGTTGAGATTTCCATACAAATGGAATATTTGTTTTTTTTTTTTTTTTTTTTTGCCCGGCATGCAAATGTAATCGAAAACTTTGACAGACTAAAGGCCGGCAAACCGTATAACAGCCTGTAAGAGAAATCTAAAATTTAGTTAGCTCCTTTTGGCAGCATTTCGAGGAGCTTTCCATAGATGTATGACTATGTCTCTCGCTGGCTGTTTGGCTACGTTCCATCATCAATCAGTTAACCTTAAATGGCAACTATAATGACATAATTTGTACACATGGAATCGCAAATATTCCACAATTTAAATTGGTTATATATCAGACCAGAGAGGCCATAGAGACAAAATAACGACAGATATGCAGTCAAATAGTTGAAGTGCTGAAAGTGCCTTAGATAGCTTACAAAAGAGCCTTGGCAAGGTTTTGTTAACAAATATTTGACAAAGTGGATAAAAATCTATTATTCGTCCCAAAGGGGTAACAACACACATGTTTCCTTTCTTCCTTTTTCGGGTAGGTAGATAAACAATGGAAACATAGATATTTCATAATAAATTTTGTATATTTTGGGAATTTATGTTTTTCACAATTTAACTGCATATTATGAATACAAAAGGTTATGAAATTATGCAAAATATCGAAAAATAAATGTGTGCAATATTAGTTTAAATAAATCTGTCCACATTTGGAAAACGTTGTTATTGTGTAAATTTCCTAATAGATTTGAAATAAGTTCAGGCTTTGTGAAAGAGCGGCAAAAATAATTCGAACCATAAGGAAAGGACCAAACATTGGTTTGTGATCCTCCTAATATACTAACTGTAAATGAAAAGTCACTCTCAAATGACTTTGGTTGTATGTGAACAATAACCTGTCGATCGGACAGATTTTATATCGAGGGTCCACCAAAGGTGCTACGGTGGACCCTCGATATAAAATTTTAAGAAATAAAATGTATGATCTTCATATATGTAAACCGACTTCAATCTATACGGATTTCAGCCCTTGGCGAGTATATTAAGAATGCAGAGGAAAAAATAGTATAGGTTATGTTTTTGAGTTCTCATCGGATGAATTTTTAGCTGATCCAAAGGACATAAAGAACCAGCAAGGAATGCTACAAATTCGGACGGGCCGACTATATGATACTTTTCACCACTTTGGATACATACAAGACATTCTGTAGCAAAAACAAACCTATAATCTTTAGAGGACCATTGAGATGTAATCGGGCGAAACTAAATGTGTGATCTACATAGATATTTGAACTAATTAAGAAGCCCATACCCATATGCACCATTTACCTAAAACCGGAATAAACTATGTATGGGTTATCTAAATCTGAACCGATTTAAAAAAAAACCAGTAAGGAAAGTAGTAAAGTCGGACTGGGCCGACTATATGATACCCTTCACCACTTTGGGTGTATTCTACATATGTATCCTAACAGACGTCTCGTTTTTGTTATATATCTATATCTGAACCGATTTCAGGGAAACTTGTCGGATACTAATTTATATTAATTCAGTACGTTGTGTCAATCAGCCTAGCTATGGATCTTTTCACGAAGCTTAGCAACATCATTCTAGACTTAATTCAGTACCCTATATCAAAATTCGTGCAAATCGAAAGATATATAGGGACTTTGGTGCACCAATTACATAAAATCGAACGAAAATATATATGGGAGATATATATAAATCTGAAGATTTTCACGAAACTTAGCACACGTCATTCTAGATTTAATTCAGGACACTATGGCAAATTTCGTGCAAATCAAATGATTTTCAGAGACTTTGGTGCGCCAATTACCTAAAATCGGACGAAAATATATATGGGAGCTATATCTAAATCTGGACCGATTTTCACGTAATTTAGCACACATCATTCTGGACCTAATTCAGTACTCTAAGCCAAATTTGGTGCAAATCGAATGATATATAGGGACTTTGGTGCACCACTTACCTTAAATGGGACGAAACTATATGGGAGCTATACCTAAATTTGAAACTTGGCACACATCATTCTGGACCTTGTTCATTACGGTGTGCCAAAATTCGTGCAAATCAAAAGATTTCCAAGGACTTTAGTGGACTGTTTACCTAAAATCGGACGAAAATATATATGGGAGCTATATCTAAATCTGGACCGATTTTCACGAAACTTAGCACACATCATTCTGGACCTAATTCAGTACCCTATGCTAAATTTCGTGCAAATCTAATGATATATAGGGATTTTGGTGCGTCATTTACCTTAAATCGGACGAAACTATATATGGGAGCTATATCTAAATCTGAACCGATTTTCTCGAAACTTGGCACACATCATTCTGGACCTAATTTAGTACTCTGTGCCAAATTTCGTGCAAATCGAAAGATATAGAGGGACTTCGGTTCCCCATTTACCTTAAATCGGACGAAAATATATATGGGAGCTATATCTAAATCTGGACCGATTTTCACAAAACTTCGTATACATCCATATGGACCTAATTCAGTACGATGTACAAAGTTTCATTTGAACAAATATTGGGTGTTTGGTGCACCATTTAGATAAAATCGGACGAAAACATATATGAGAGCTATATCTAAATCTGAACCAATTTTCTTCAATTTCAATAGGGTTCGTCCTTGGGCCAAATAAGTGAGCTGTGCCAAATTTAATATAAATCTGATCATAAATGCCGTCTGTACTTTGTTCACAAATTTTCAAAAATACAGAATATTGGGAGGTATTATTATTTGGGGGCTAACCTGATGAGAAACCAAAATACAAAATTACAGCCACTCAGGCTAAACACATGTCCAAAATGCAGAATATTGGGGAGTACCGTTATATGGAGGCTACACCTCTATATTAAATTTTGCGATATCTATGGTGAGTCCAACAGATAGACTGACGGACACAAATAAATCGACAAAGAATTTTATTCTGATCAAGAATATATAGGTGTCGCAAACGGAATGACAAAGTTAATATACACCCTACCTTATGGTGGAGTGTATAAAATATCGCTCATAAGATGTTTGATATGACCTCCAAAGGCAAGAAATCGATATGTTTGTCATCCTTTTCCGCTTTTAGGCGATCCTTGCTCAGAAAACCTTATATCACTGTGCCCTAATAAATTTCGTATGCAGTCGAACAACAACGCCTCTTTTGTCGGTATTTACGCTTGTTGTATCTATAACAATCATCGCAATTAATACCCAGAGCTTGTACTCACCTAACACAATCTGGAGAGCTTCTGCGGTTATTTATGATCTTCCATTTGTGCGTAGTCGACTTAATTTCTCTAGATTGAGCCCTTTATAGCAATTATAGCGACCCTTTCCGTCATTTCCCTAAGGTCGTGAATCATCAGAAAGTATAGGTATTTTGATGATCTTAGGCGCAGTATAATAGCATTTCACAGTGGCTGTAATTTGTATTCTGAGACCGGAAACGTGGCAAAACACAAAACACTTTTAAAGAAGTCCATGTTGAATGGAAGCTATTCCCATTCAAACCTGTGTATCTGTAGAATGGTATTTTATTTTCCCTGCCAGACTTCTCTAGTATGCTTTCAATGATTATCTATCCACGAGCCTAGTAATCTTCAAAAGAAAAAAACTATGTTCAAACCCACTGTTTGTAGTACTTTTTTCATTTTAGAAATTTATTCACTCCAATTCCAACTTCTTCTTCTTGCACCTTCAATCTTCACTTAACCTAACACTTTTAAATCATAAACCAACAAATTGACAACTCAAACTCTTATCAAATAATCCCCGCGCAAGACACTAAATTCCGTTGCTGTTATGCGCCACTGTTTTTCGGATTACTTTTATTTTATTTTTTTTTTTTCTTATTTCTCCAGAGGAGATGTCACACATGGCTAACTGTCATTTAAATAATTTAAGTCTAAATTAGACATGGCTTAAATGTGTCGAAAATCATGAGCATACAACGTTACGACCTGACCATTAAATGTAGCTGACGAAAGCCGAAACTAAATAAGAAAAAAAAACAACAACAGAACACTCGAATTACTTATCATGCCTAGCGTTTTTAGTTGTTCACTAACCCGGGGCAGGAATAAGAAAACCATCCGCCAGCGGCAGCTATTGACTGCCAATGTACCTCATCAGCAGCAGCAGCTGGAGCAACAAACGGCAGGTTGTTAAAATGCAACAAGGAAACTATTGAAACCAGCAACAACAAAACCAACAAAAACAAAGTCAAATTAAAGCATAACAAACCGGTAGAGAGAAATACCACGACTTACCGAATGTCCGTCCAGTAAAGCCTTCTTGGTATGCAGATATGTTTATCGACTTCGATGTTGACTACTGAAGGGGTGGTTGTGGTACGAAAATAATATTGAAAACATTTAGAGCATAGACCGCAATAAGCAATAAAAATCCATGTAGCTTTTTTGGGTAACAGAAGTGACCCAAATCGTTACACGCTATTCGCAACGCCGCACTGTTATCAATTTAATTTCAATCTGACACCCGTTCGAAATAGATATGGAAGCTATGGCGGCATCTGCACCACTTTCAACAAAACGCGTCATTCAAGTCTCAATTTGATACGTTGTGCAAAATTCCATGTTAATCGGACAAACATTTGGAGTTTGGTGCACCATTTATGTAAAATCGGACGAATATATATGTATATGTGGGAGCTATATCTAAATCTGAACCGATTTTCACGAAACTTAGCACACATCATTATAGACTCAATTTAGTACGCTATGCCAAATTTCGTGCAAATCGAAAAATATTAATGGACTTTGGCACACCTTTTATCTTAAATCCGACGAAAATAGATATGGAAGCTATATCTAAATCTAAACCGATTTTCACTAAACCCATCATTATAGACACAATTTAGTACGCTATGCCAAATTTCGTGCAAATCGAAAGATATTTAGGGACGTTGGTGCCTCATTCACCTTAAATCGGACGAAAATATATATGGGAGCTATATCTAAATCTGAACCGATTTTCACGAAACTTTACGTACGTCATTCTAGGCCTACTTCAGTACGCTATGCCAAATTTCGTGCAAATCGAAAGATATATAGGGACTTTGGTGCACCATTTACCTTAAATCGGACGAAAATATATATGGGAGCTATATCTAAATTTGAACCGATTTTTCCCAATTTCAATAGGGTTCGTTCTTGGGCCAAATAAGGGAGCTGTGCCAAATTTTATCCAAATAGGATGATAAATGCGACCTGTACTTTGTTTACAAATTAACATCAACAGACGGACGGTAGGACAAGAATAAATCGACTCAGAAAGTGATTCTTTGCATATTCTCAAAAGGAACCATTGGTCTATCTCGATTATTTTTGCGTGTTACAAACATATGCACAAAGACATAATACCCTGTAACACAGCGTGGTGAAGGGTATAAAAAACGAGAACTTATGTGATCCCAATGCAGAGGTAAATGGAACATGTTCTGATCATATAGCGGTAGGTAAGTAACGCTAACAAAAAATTGTGGATGCCAAAACAAGGAGATAAATCGTCACTGGCGGTTAAACTTACCTACATCGATAGCTTTAATAGTGGAATTTTCGGAGATCAATGATGTAATTCCAACCACATTCACTCGGAGGTGCAACCTACTGATCAGAGGCAACGGTACTGCCAACACCCACAGTGCTGCATATGGACTTCCTTTTAAACAAGTGTCTTCTAATCTTGTTGGACGATCCAGATTGTATCACTTTTTAATTTGAACCTGTAACGTCTCGAAAATGTCTCCTTAATATTTCAAGTGAAAATATCATCTACCGACTAATATATAGCAGATTCGTCGTGTGGGCATCAAGCAACGACATAACTGAGCGGGTTTTTCTCAAACCCGTTTTTTACGGATGACGGACACTCATAATCTAATAATCCAATACGTTTCAAATTTGAACACGTTATTCCGAACCTACCTAGCTAGGATACATGTAATCGGTCGAGATCTTCCATATTTTACAGCTTGGCGATTTTCCAAAGAAAAAATCATGTTTCTGGTCCGTCGTTTTGCTAATTTTTGAGAATATGCATATAATCACTTTCCGAGTCGATTTACGCATGTCCATTCATGTATTTTTGTGAACAAAGTACAGGTCGCATTTATGGTCCGATTTGGATGAAATTTGGCATAGGTCACTTATTTGGCCCAAGGACGAACCCCATTGAAATTGAAAAATCGGTTCAGATTTAGATATAGCTCCCATATATATATTTTCGTCCGATTTAATGTAAATGGTCCACCAAAGTCCTTTAATATCTTTCGTTTTGCACGAAATTTGGCACAGCGTAATGAATTAGGTCTAGAATGATGTGTGTTAAGTTTCGTGAAAAATCGGTTCAGATTTAGATATAGCTTCTATATCTGACCAAATGAATGATATGTGTTAAGTTTCCTGAAATCGGTTCAGATTTAGATAAAGCTTCTATATCTGACCAAATGAAAAAGTTAGCATCGGTTGCAGAATGACATGTTTATGGATCCTATTTCATTTTACTGGTCTGTTAGAATTCATCTGTTCAATATTCCCAAAGTGGTGAAGGGTATCGTCCTCGTCCGACTTTACTACTTTCCTTACTGGTTTCTTCGGTATATTACATACAAGAGCACAGACATAAAAAAGGTAAACTTTCGTTCACATTTTATAATATTCATTTAAGATATTTAAAATGTAACACTGTAGACTATAGTTTTAGATGAGCTACCGATCAGTTACGGTTAAGGCATTTTAAATTTCTTACTGAGCGTATTCACTAATATGTATGGTTGCTGTTTTTATGATTTGACACTCTTCATGGATGTAAGTGTGACTTGTGCTACCATTGTTTTCAATTGGAAGCATACTACAATCCCCAAGTGTTGAACGGAATGTTTTTTCCAAAGGATTAATGTCCCAATCGTTCACCGGACCAGAAGCCATTTCAAAATGAAGTTGTTTTTTGTTTATCTAAATGAAATCATCGAAAAAGTCACATTTACAAATCGAAACAAAGGAACACTTCACGAATGATTTATTAACTGGTCATGGCTAAGGATTTGCGAACAGGTTATGAGTTTGAATAATTGAAATATTCAGTAAAAGATTGTACAACTTTAATTCAGTGGTGCAAAATAAACCAGTAAGGAATGTTAAAAAATCGGACGGGCCGACTATATGATACCCTTCACCAATTTGGGTACATACAAGATATGTTAATGTATACAATATCCTATAGATAGAACAGATAAAGAAGCTTTGGAGGACCTTTGAGATGGAATGGGGCGAAATTAAATGTGCTATATTTGAACCAACTGAAAAAACCCATACACATACCATTCTGAAATCAATGAAAAATTGCATGTCAAACGGGCAGACTTGGATTCGTTGGTATCATTTGAAATCGAGTAAAATTATGTATGGGAGCCAGCAACGTACACAGGATTTCATTTCGGGGGGGCCCGGTAGTACAAAATGAACAAATTCGCTGTTGAAAACATAAATTTACTATGAAAAAAATTCATTTCGGGGGGGGGGGCCCGGGCCCCCAGGGCCGCCCCCCTGCTTACGTCCCTGAAGGGAGCTATATATAAAGACATGGACCTAGTTGAGCAACCGTTGCATACACCATTTGTTTTTTTTTGTTATCACTCTATATTCAATTTAATATACTCTGCCAAATTTCGTGTAAATCGAACAAACATAGGACCTCGGTGCACCATTTACATAAAATCGAACGAAAATATAAAAGACCTATATCAAAATTTGAACCGATTTCAACAAACCTTATCACACATCATTTTTTCCTCAATTGCATTCGCTATGCAAAATTTTGCTCAATCGGACAAATATTGGGAGTTTAGTGTATCACTCACAAGAAATCTGAACCGATTTTAGCAACACTTCGCATACATCAGTCTGGACCTAATTCAGTATTCTGTGCAAAATGTGGTCCCAATTGGACAAATATTGGGAGTTTGGTGTATCATTCACATAAAATCGGACGAAACTATGTATGGGAGCTATATCTAAATTTGAACCGATTCCAACAAAACTTCGCATACATAAGTATGGACCATTTTGTCTCAATCGGACAAATATTGGGAGTTTGGTGCATTTTTTTCCAATCGGACAAATATTGGGATCGGACGAAAAAATATATGGGAGCTATATCTAAATCTGAAACGATTCCAACAAAACTTCGCATACATAATTATGCACCTCATTCTGTGCGCTGTGCAAAATTTTGTCCCCGTCGGATAAATATTGGGAGTTTGGTGTATCATTCACAAAAAATCGGACGAAACTATATATGGAAGCTATATGTAAATCTGAACTAATTTTAATAAAACTTCGCAGACATCAATCTGGACCTAATACAGTACTCGGTGCAAAATTTTGCCTCAATCGGACAAATATTGGGAATTTCTTGCATCATTGACATAAAATCGGACGAAACTATATATGGTAGCTATATCGAAATCTGAACCCAATTTCCTTGGGCCAAATAAGTGAACAAATCGCATTATAAATACGGCCTGTACTTTGTTCACAAAAATACATGGACGGACAGACGGACATGCGTAAATGGACTAAGGAAGTGATTCCATGCATATTCTCAAAAGGAACAATGGGTCTATCTCGATTCATTTTGTCTATTACAAACATAAACAATGACATAATACCCTGTACCACAGTGGGGTATAAAAATTCCTCACCTGCGAGGGCCAAGAATGGAGGAATCCACATTGCAAAACTGATCCCGACGGATTGTGAAAGCCCAAAATGCTAAATATTATTCCCAATCCTGTATTTATCTTCACTGTTATTTTTATACAAGTAAAAACTTCGTTAACTTAGGCCGAGCCGAACATTTTATACCCTCCACCATGTGGGGCGCATTCAAAATTCTTTAAATCGATCGGGACGTTTATATGGGGATTTTGGACGATGTTATGTGATAGTAGGTTGTTCATGCTCCGATAAAATAGTGATCCAAATTATAGACACTGTAGTTGAAAACCTTTAACGGACAAATATTGATCATGTTTGGTAGGAAGATTTGGCATCCCACGTGTACCTGAAAAATCAAATCAAAATAGAACCCCCCAAAATACCGAATAATGTGGGGTAGCTTTATATAGAGGCCATCAAACGAACCAGCGAACAAAAAAATCCCCTTAATACCCAATATTTTAGGGGTACCGTTATATGGGGGCTATATAAATACGTGGACCGATATATCCCACTTGCAATACGACCATAGCAATGCCAGTGGAAAATTTGAAGCTCTATCTTAAATATTGTGATCTCTATCGTGATTTCAACTGACAAAAAGACCGACAGACGGACACCCATAAATCGACATCGAATTTTATTTTGATCATGAATATATTTATATTTTATGGGAGGTCTGGTATATATTTCGTTGTGTTGCAAATGGAGTGACAAGTTCAATATACACTCCACATTATGGTGGAGGATATAAAAATATTACGTGCTTCCAAGAAATATTTCAACACCCCCAAAAATACCACACCGCACAAGAATGCCAAACATAGTTGGAACCTAACGTAACCCGGCATAAATACCACTTCCTTTTTGACCACCAGTCATTAACATCGACGAACCAACAACAACAACCATTTGCAATTACCAAAAAATATTTCTAGGTTACAACCGTCTTCAAGTAAAAGGTGAGATATTTAGCACAAATGCATGCGTGTCATGACATTTGGCACGAACAACAACAAAAAACTGCATGAACACAGCACTATTTTTGGCCAGGGTTCAGTTGTCAGACGTACGTATGTACCGCTTGTCTGTCTGAACACATTAGCACACACTGGCACAGCAACAACAACAAGTTAATACATCTTAGACTCCATGAGTCTAACATACAAAGTTATCGGTGGCAAACAGCAAATGGAATGAAGTCATTAGCTGGCTTTTTTTGAGAGGTGTCGGATGGTCATAGACGAGCGGGCCGAGAGGTGGGCAGGCAGGCGCTCAGATGTATAGCCGTTCGGACAAACAAATGAATAGACTCTTAAGTTGAGGTGTCAAAAGCAACACATTTACAACTAATAACCAAACAACATAATATTCGTTACCAACAACAACAACAGCAACAAAAAAAAACTACACTAAAAAAACTAAGAAGGCTACAACAAGTTGAGGTTGCAGTTAAACCGATTTGCTTAGTATAAATGTCCGATTGTTTAACCCATAAAGGGGGACGTCTGATAAATATATTCCATTACTTGTGTGGACAGAGAAAGTTCGATTTGCTACGATGTATGTGAAAGATACCAATTTTTATAGCGAATTCTGTTTTCATCATTGGGCGCCATATTTCCTCAACAAACAGTAATTTTATTTTGAGTGTAGGTTAAACCTTGGGTCCCTCTCAATTACTCTAATTTAACCACTCATGGACAAAATTTGAGTCCAGATGACATATCAGTGAAAATCGTAACAGACCACGAAGTCTAAAGGACAAAACTCAAAAGTAGACCGAAAACCGAATTCTTGTGGCAAATTATGTTGTTGCCATTGGGCGCCATATTTCCTTGAAAAAAATTCTCAGACTACAGAGTTTTTTTTTTGAGAGTTATCGTAATTGGGCGCTATATTTCTTTGAAAATCCTCAAAGAAATGAGTTGTCCCATTCGCTAAAGACCTCTCTCCTTAGTTATACTCAACCCTAAGAATTCGATATCTGGACTCAACTTGAATCCAGGTGTTGTGGTAATGAAAATCCTAACAGACCACGAAGTCTGGAGGACAATCTTCAATAGTAAACGGAAAATCTGGATTTTATGGCAAATTCGGTTATCGTCATTGGGCGCTACTCACTGCGGTACAGGGTATTATGTCTTTGTGCATATGTTTGTAACAGGCAAAAGGAAAGGCCCATGGTTCGATTTATGCATGTCCGTCCATCTGTCCATATGTCCGTCCGTCTGTCCATGTTAAATTGTAAACAAAGTGAAGATCGCATGTATTATCCGATTATTTATTAGGCCTAATATTTATGAGGCCCAAGGTCGAACCCTATTGAAATTGGGAAAAATCGGTTCAGATTTAGATATAGCTCTCATATATATTTTCGTCCGATTTTTAGCAAATTGTGCACCAAAGAATCAAATTTAACCGGATTGTCACGAAATTTTGCACAAAGGACAGAAGTTAGGATAGACTCTAACGTGTGCCAAGTTTTATTGAAATCGGTTCAGATTTAGGTATAACTCCCATATATATATATTCGTCCGATTTTCGAAAATAGTGCACAAGGAGTCAAATTTAGGCCGATTGGCATGAAATTTTGCACAACGTACCGAAATTAGGATAGACCAACCAGTGCCAAGTTTTATTGAAATCAAATTTAGCCCGATTGGCATCAAATTTTGTACAACGTACCGATGTTAGGAAATCGGTTCAGATTTAGATATAGCTCCCATATATATGTTCTTCCGATTTTTCCAAATGGTGCTCCAAAGATTTAAAATGTGTTCGATTGGCACAACATTACCCGCAACGTATCGAAATGGGTCTGGGTTAACCGTTATATGGAGACTACCCGGAAAAGTGGACCTGCAGACAAGAGACAACTTTATGCAAAATTTTGGCGATCTATCTCAATTCGTTTAGACGCTAGAGTGATTACAACAGAAAGACGGACCTGTATAAATCATAATAAAATTTTACCTGATCAAAATATAGACACAGATCACATATTTAACCTAGTCGAATTTCATGTCAATGGTCCTTCAAAAACTTAATTCTGGGAGAAATCCTGCTACATTAAGAGTTTGAAGGATTATATTTGGTTTACCAATGAAAACCCTGACAGATCACCATAGCGGAAAGAGTATTGGAAAACTCTTGGGAATTCTTCAATAAACCAAATTACTCATTTTGAGGGTACATTAAACAGAAGGTCTCTCTCAATTTGTCTATATCAATCACAGGAATTAGAACATTGGAGCATTACAAGGTGGTACAGCTCATTTGGTGGGCATATACCGGAGAGAACATAATTTTGTGAGGAATTCCGTTTCATATAGAGCTGGCAGCATTCAATTTGTAGTTGACCCCAGACCTCCCAATGGGTTAATTGTTAAATCATTAATTTTTTGGATGATTTCTTTTTTAACTTTTTTTCTCAGTTCGGTTACCAAAAATGGGGATTTTGTATTTGGATTTTTTTGTGGTTCTACTCACAGAGCTTTGTACAATACAACTGAACATATGTAAGTGGACTGCA